>NW_018108510.1:59522-75639 GCF_000183805.2 Loa loa
CACAAACACACACATACACACACACACACGCACACACACACACACATACACATACACATACACACATATATACACACACACACACACACACACACACACAACACGGCAGGCTTTCTCTCACTTGATTCTAAGCCACTTCTGAGAAGTGCAGGCTCTTCATCTTCATTCACTGGATTAGTGAGTCCTCAATAATTGTGGTGACATGCTTGTTTTGTTTGTATCAGTAATCACATTTTATAGCTGATCATTTAATTATAATGAAATTAAAGTTGGAAACAGGACTACGAAAACATCGTTCTCTTTTAAATAACCAACCAACCGATAGTGCACGCTCAAGAATGACACTGAAGCTATCATCAGCATGATCCTGAAATTTTTGAAAGCAAAGAGGAGACCTTCGTTCCATTTTCACTACGGTTTAAACATGAATTCGAACAGGAACTGACAGACAGAGGGACCGATTTCAGTATGAATCATTCTCACGAATGGATGACTTCATCATTTTGACCTTGATAGCCGATTTATTGGCAAGTACTTCAAATTATTCACTGACAGTACTAACTATTGTTTGATGGAAGATGATCCCATAATCAAGTATGGGGTCATCTTCCACTTCCACTTCTGTGTGTTCTGATCTACTTCCAGCACGTTAAACCGGCAGTGGTGAACCGGATTTCGGACTTCGTAAATATTCAAGTGGGATCAACTTGAAGTGGCTTATTAACTAATCGGTGTTTTTCTAATTTGTAGTCTATTTCTTGGCATCCCGCACGTTGTTCCATTTCGTTTCAGTTTGATTTCTTAAAGGTCATTATTAAAACGTGTAAACTCTCAATTTATTCTTTAATTCATTTTCATAACTTGTATTAACAACCGAATTATTCGGTAATGTAAACATTTAAAGCATTCATCGAAATCATTGTAATTTGTGTTAAACAATTCACAAAATGCGGACCGAAGCTTAATTGTTGAAACGTTCTGCTGGTATGTTAGAAGTCCTTCGTTGTTTCACATTTGCTCAAATGAAATCAATGAAGCCAATGAATCAATGAAATCAATGCATTGCTCAAATGAATCAAATCCTCCCTTCCAACTCTAATTATTATCTTTTAATAAAGATTGATGCACTCTGAGATGTTACACTGCATATCACGCTTGATAACACCGCTTTGTCAATCTCGTTGCAAAAACGACTGATAGGTAGGCATGAATGAAACACGGATAAGTAAGAACTGAAATATCTCTACAGCGTATCCAAATCGAATATGCTCCATTAAAGCGGTTCACTGCTTCTTTTGAAAAATTCATTGCTTCATGTTTTTCAAATTCCTCTGATTAAATATCACTGAACGGTACTTTCTCCTCGAACATTATCAGCAATACAATCCAATTTTTCTTCATCACAGCGCTTTCATTTAACAGCAATCTTTGATCATAAATTTTTATTTGAACGCCTTGAGCGCCATTAGAACGTGCATGCGTAGTTATTCTTGCTTGAATGCATGCTTGCTGTTTACAATAACCACCGTGATTTTTTCTCATTATTAGTTCTAAAGTGATTAAACTCTATTTATTATGAACACTTATCAGTAACACAGAGGTGATGGTCGTTGGAAAACGAGGCTAGCGACAAAATGATTAATTTTACTCATTAATGATTTTCATTTTTTTTTTTTTTTTGGTAAGTTGGTACTTCAATTTCAAATTTGTAATGTCCGTGAAACTGTTTCGTATTTACATTTTATAGCGCTTGTTAATAGCATTAACGCGATGATAAATTACGGACACCTTTATTGATCAAGAAACTACCCAAATGAAAATTGAGATTGGAAGGGTGCTCCAGAATTGGACGAAACCTATTTTTATAACATAGTAAAAGAAAAGTATCCTTCATGATAATGTACTCATCGTTACTACTAACGAAATTAAATTTGGAAAGCATAAACATTTTGATTTTGTTGGCTGTTTTGATTAGCTACTGTTACAGACTTGTAAAGGTTTTTAATTCAGTAGTTGACAGATGCTGGATTTGTCTTGTGGATTTATGTATAGTTTCCATTTTCGTTCGGAAATTCTTTATTTGTATGCTAGGTTAGTTATATGTCTTAGAATTTGTCTACCTATATGATAGCCTGGATTTTGTGTCCATGCCCTTTCAGCAATCTTACATTGCTTGCTATAGCTTACTTCAATCTAAATGACTGAGTTTTATTTTTCGAAAACTGATAAAAAGTGAGCTTGATCATTTCGTAGCGAGTCGATACAAAGGAGGCAAAGAGACGGATGATCAAGCAAGTATTGTTTTGTGATGTATAGTAACTGCTTTTTTTTTAAAGTTTCATTTTCCAAAGCTGTTGTGCCTTACGTGAGGTTATTTTAGGCACCGAAAGACATTCATCAGTTATGTCATTGACTTCACTGTATCAATCGTTTCCTGTGTTTTTCTTCATCGTAAATGAAAGCTCTGTTCGAATAGCTGGCAGCCCTCATTTTGATAAAAGAATAGTGCTTTCAGGTGGTGCAAATAACAACAGCGTACTTGAAGTTTCGGATGGTAGTTTTAAATTCATGTTTTCGGATCTTCATAAGATTAGGGAATGGATAGTTCAAAAATGAAATGGAATGGTAAATATTAATCGCATATAAAAATTATTTTTTTAGTGACTAGGAGAATTAGAAATTTCCTCAGCAATTTAATAAATGTTTTAACAATCAGTCTTTAAACCGATTTTAATTTAGGTATAACAATAAAGCGGGTGCATCGAGATGTGGGACTACTGAGCACGCCATTTGTCGGCGCTTTTGTAACTGGCATCATTGGTGAATTGTTGTGACTTTTCTCAAATTCTTTTCAGTTGAAATTGAAGATGAATGTTGAAAAACGACATTCTGGAAAACAAATATAAAGCAAATTAGCGGGAGGGTTGGGGACTTTCACAATTTGAAAAGGGGTTTGAAATTACTTACTCAAAGGTAAGCTTAGGACGTGAGAAGAGACACGTACGCGTGAAGAAGGATGCGGAGTCAGTAATTGAGGCCGTTCTGCATGGCATCATTGGTACGCTTGTTATCAGTTTTCATAGTGGTTGCTGTAAATGAAAATATCTATGAAGTATGATGTATACGGGAAGAAAGACAAAATTGTCATCCCATGTTGATAGGAATTTCTCTAAATTACACTTCGCTTTAAAACGGTACGATCTCTTCTCATAAGTAATGCAGAAGAGGCTTCCGACTTGCGATTACAGAAGTTATAACTGATATTGCCATCCTTATTGTATGATGAAGACCAGCATCTCTTGAATTTAGAAACGAAGAAGTGCCAAGATCTCCTAACTTGAAAATTTTGGTCTTGTGGCACGAAAAATTATTTTCGGACTCAAAAACAAAATGTAAATTTTGTGAACACTGTGTATCTTCCACTTTATTTTGCTCAGTTTATTTTCTTTTGTATCAAGTTCTGGGAAACAGCTGGCATTTTTATTCAGAAAAAAGGTTGATTTGAGGAATGACAACTAAAGCAGTCTCGGATTTGACGACTTATCATCCATACCCTTCGGATGGTGGTTGTAAATGGTTTGGAACAGCTCCATTTTGTAATGGACACTGTCAAGCAGAATATGACTACATTCGGAACAGCAATGGACGTTGCAGTAATTGGTGGTTTGCTGGGATATGTAAACCGGATCCAAGTTTCGGCGAATCATGTAGTACTATTTTAGGTGGAAATTTTAAAAAACGTTTTTGCTGCAAGTAAGTTTAGTTCCGTTACAAAAGCAAAATTTTAATTTGATGACACTTTAACATCCAGTGCTCTCTAAACATTAACAGTATGTTTCATTTGATTTTCGAAATTTCTACTTATTACATATTGATAATTCCATTTTATCACATCTGTCATACCAAAACTCTATAAAATAATTAAATAGCAACTTATGATCGTTTTATTTATTTGTTGTTTTAATTCAGAAATCGAATTCCCCAGCTTTAGGAGTGATCCATCCGAATGTACATGGAGTGGTCGCTGGATGAGTGCATTTACCGCACACAATATTTACTGCCGATACGATAATCATGGTCATTGTGGTCATCTGGACTGTTCTATAAATCACTTCAATCATCGAGTAATTTCCTTATTATGTTCCAAACGATTCCCTTTCTTTTTTTTTATTTTTTTCATCTTTATTTCTTATTCATTTTTTTCTCGGGTCTTCATTCTTTCTCCGTTTTCTTGTAATCAAAGATTTTTCTAATTTCGAAAAAATTTTTCATACTTGTTTATTCATTAAATGAACGTGGTTTCTCTTTGGACTGATAATTTCTTTTGATTTATGCGTTAAATTGTTTGAAAAAGTTGAATGTGAAATTCTCTTGTGCATTGGCATCATTTTAGGCTCAAAATTCAACTGAAATTAATGGCGATCGTTGTGATCGGATTTCACTGTTTGGTTTGAAGGGTAAGGCAACATGTGGTTATATTGCTTGGTTTGATGATAATGGAACTCTTGTTGATAGCTGGTATAAAAGCAAATGAGATATATCCTATTATTAATAACTGTATATCCATATCGAATGTTTATTTTATGCATTGCCTGATAAAACTTTTATTGTTTGTTACACTAATCCAAAATATATTGACGAGTAGTCATCTACTTACCTTATGCATATCTGCATTAATGCCATTGTCATTATTTAAATGACTAATACGATAAGATATTGTTTCGAAGTTAGTAAAGATATGGATAACTTTTATATTTATAGTCTTTAATCTTGTATTCATTTAATGAATAAAACGTCAGCAGCGAATAGGACCAATGTTGTTTTGTTTTGTTTTTTGATGTGAATGTTTTTATTGCATTTTGTGTATTTTGTTTAATTTATCAGTTTCTTAGTTGCTAAGGAATAAATTTGATTGCAATTTACAGTGTTTAGATGTCCTAATTTTCTATGCAAATCTTCTATCCGTGATGTTTTGTAACTTTAGAAAAACTGTTGATGATTAATGATAAAACGTTGCGAGATAAAGAAACTTATGCAGACCAGTACTTGTTGTTCGGGAAAACTAAGTCTAAACAGTGGTATTTCATCAATAATGAATAAATTTCCGAATAGCTTTAACTTATCCGAGTAAGATCTTTAGAATTAAATCCAAACGTAAAATAAGATTGAGAATTAACGCTGGTAGGTTATTGTCAAAAAACACGGAAAGCTCAAACACTAAATCTTTAATTGCGGACAGGGAATTCCAGTACTTGGAATCAAAAAGTTGATATAAAGTGATAATGCAGATGCAATAAAAAGATTTATCATTTTTGAAGTTTATTCCAGATCTACGAAATCTTTTTCTAGAAGAATTCTGCATTATTTAGCCAAACAGTTTATAGAAATATTTTATTAAATCCCTAACAATTTCGCTGTGAAGTGAAGCCTGATTAAAATTCTTAAGTTAAAATTTTCTTCGAATTAAAAAAGTAATTGTTGTATTTTGTTACAGTGTCGCTTAATTCGCAGAAACGATAGTATGAGAATTTACATTTCATTCTGGCAATTCTGTCAATTATACATAACATTTCGAGTTAAGTAAACAACTATAAAACACGAATGATTACAACAAAATAATCAATGCTTTGTTGGTGCAATGAAAATACTGAATCGAAAGTAAAAGAGAAGTTTCGTTCTGTCGTGAACGATGTCCATATCGTACTGATAAACGAAGATCCTATTTCTTTTTTTTTGAATTAATGAAATAGCATCCAAGAGAATGGGTACAAGGCTAAATCTACTGATGTTTTTTTAAAAGATTTTCGAATTTCAAGGATTATGAAAAATCAATAATGCGTTAAATCGTTTAATAAATTTGTTTTGAAAAATCTTGGTGGCTGTTTAAAAAAGCAACACAGGGCGGATGGGCTAAAAACCATTGCTAAGAATCATATTCAGCGATGTGTTACCGTAAATTAAAAAGGTAGTCAATATTTAAACAATTTTTTCTTCATCGGTTTGAATAATTCTTGGATGGAATTCATTTTTTTTAGTTGCAAGTCACATGTCAATGTATTAATAGAAAACTTATGCATCAACTTTTAGCCGGTTGAATTTGTATGTTCATTGAAGTTTAATTAGTTATTTTTAGATCCCAAATCTAAACTGAAGTTTAGATCTGTCTGCTTCCTTCCAACTAAATTTCTGCTATGACTTTTCCACTGATTGAAAAGTGATGATGATGACAGCAAGTTACTGGTCTTAATTTAATGATATATTTTGTGGAAAATAGTCCAAAATCAATACATTGTTGATGTGGGAAGCATTGCTCCAACTTAGAAAATCATATGTTTAATTTGGAAGATTTCATTTCACAATGATGGCTTGAAGAATACCACACTTTGTAACTATCACTTCTAAGCCATATATTGGAATGAAATGGACGCCAATGATTTAAGTTGTTATTCCATAAGGCGATTTCGAAATTAGGTGATTTTGTAGGGGGTCCGAGCATATATTACTATTGCTTAGCACTTATTGTTGAAGAAAATCCCGAATTCAAATTTAAGATTTCCACTGAAATAAAATAACAAACCTTTAAATTAGCAAGCAATGCTTAATTATTACACGCTCAGAATGAAGCAATGAAATGCAGATAATGAATTTTGGGAATACAATGGAAATCCGGCAACACCAGTTAATGATGATAAATCCATAACTCGCTTTAGTTCTATTGAAATCAATAAAAAAATTCACAATCCCAATACCCGTCAAGCAAGCAGTAGCAAATCTTAATTCATTAACAAATCTCCTCTTGTTTGCAATCTTTTGAGCAAAACAAATTTTTATTCTATTGTAGGCTAAAGAAGTATGCGACCTATGTTTTACCATCGAATTAATTTTGAGAATGACTACGTGTCGTCAGCAGATACTTCAAATGAAAACTTGTATCGTTTTAACAAATTTAATGATAATACTTGAATCAGAAGTGCATATAACTTTAGCAAACGTTATCCACTGTTTGTTTGGAATACGTTGCCTTTATGTTTGAGCTTTCATCAGTTTTCAAAACCAGACTTCACTTACCAATTGACACCAGTTTACATCTGAATTTGAATGAACTACTCTTCTTTGCTCTTAAGTACGAAGTGTCAAACGTAAGTTAGACATGTAGTCGGATATAGCTTTAAAACTTAGTTCCGAAATTGTTTCAGCTATACTTCGTATTCGTGAGGATTAACTTCATTCGGATAGATCAAAACTCCATGCAGTAGGCTTTTTCTCGCAAATATTTCAAGACTTACGTAATGGGCAACTAGTTTTGCACCTTGAAACTTTAATTTTTTCTCATAGCTCTTTTAAATAAATATTAGTTTCCCTAGTTTGCATTTATTTTATTCCGGTAACTAGTAATTCTCAAATCTAACACTCCAGACATGCTTTCTAACACTTTCACTCTAGCACTTCTACTGTACTACATTAGTATGTAGAGCATTTATTTATTTAAAAAGAAAGAGTGTAAACATACTTTTCATTTGTAAGTAATTGCTACACAACGAACAAGGATTATGCAGTAAAAAGTTTAATATTTCCTTACCTAATGACATTATAATTCAACAGGAACTGAGAGTTGACGTTCAAAGATCGAAAAGACTCGTTCAGATGAAATATGGCAAAAATAGAACTGTTTTTAATGTGCACAGTGTTAAAATCCTAAAAACGTGAAGCAACGAAAATTTTCACAAACAGAAAATTTTAGAATGCCAAAATATGATAATGACTATAAATAAACAAATGACTCGGAACTTCGACAAAGATATCCCGTATACATAATAATGCAGCTTCAATAGTTATATTGATGCACAAATTGATATGATTAATTGAAACCTATTTTTTAACCGTAAAATTGTTAAAAATAACTGACATCACCTGTAAGACACTAAAAAGACTTCTATGAATTTCATAAATTGAACACTAACAATGTTACGGTTGAAAATCTTCAAAAGTGCACATATAATCACAAAGCATGTAGATTTCGGAGAACATCAGGTCAGTGAAGAAGTCATAGCTTACGTAATATCTCGAGAAGAAGAGGCAAGATGACAGCATGAAAAATTACAAAAAAAGCCATAATCACGATTAGTTGCTGTTGTGTTATGGCCATACTAGATCTCCTCTCAAAGTTTGTTTCGAAACGCTGTAAGAATTGCACAGTACGATCCAGAGTGTCCTTTAAAAAATGACTATGAAAGCTTTTCAACAAGGATAAACTACAAAACCAACATCGTGAAAATTCTGAACTATAATGATTTTTTTTGGAAATGTAAAGGTCAAATTTTATTCCTCATTCGAAGATTTTTAAATAAATAAAGCGTAATTCCTATTACGGGAAGTTGTGGGCTTTAAAGATTCAGAAGTTTAGGTTTAGAGAAATATGAAAGCCGAATAATTAAACATGCAGAAAGGTTGGGAGACTCAAAAAAGTCGAAGAAAAAAAAGCTTCACCTGTACTTGTTGTATGCGATCAGAATCTTGTGTAAGTTGTGGCCTTTTCTTGCGATATTGCTTACCTATAAAATTAAAATACAGGGAGATTCCGAAAATTCTTCGTAGAATATGAACTAAAGAGAAAACAGCAGATTAAAAGTCGCGATAACACAATGCATTTTCTAGAAAAATTAAGGAAAGAATCTGCAACTGCACTTGCTTCAAAAATTTCCCTGATGATTTCGACGAGTTTTGCGGAACTATTTCATTATAAAGATTCGGAGAGTCATTCCATCCACAGTTAAAAAAGTAACATACTTCCAAGTGGGTCAGAATCCTCAGACTGTTCTTGCTGCACTGAAATTGAACTCGGCGGTGAAGCAGATCGTTCTTTGGTTCCATGTTTAGTTTTTGTTCGTATCACATAACCATGCTCAATTTGACGAATATCATCATTTTCATCCCATGCTTGATAACTATAATGAAGATTTACCTTCAAAAGATGTGTTACGTTTTGTCGGCAGACAAAAGGTACTAATATCAAGCATAAAGTTGATAAAAAAACCACCAAAATCAAGTTCCAAGCCTTTATTCCTGATACAAGTCACTAAAAAGACAGCTGCATAAATGTGTCTGCAAATTTGATATTAATATTGTAACGTGTAATTTAAGAATTATTATCCCTTCATAGACAATTCTTAAATTGCAGAAACTATGACATCACCGCATTTACATATTACGAGCTCACATCAACTTCCGATTTTTTCAACTGCAGTTGACATGTAACGTTTCGGGACTATATTTGAAATATTACCCACAAGATTGTACTGGAAGAAACAACACTGCATGGTTTATAGAAAGTTGAACAAATAAGCGAATTACTAACTCAGCATGTATGTATTCGTAATTTTTCGACAGCAAATCCTGCTTGAACCATTTAGGTTTGTAGTGTATTCCAGATTTGGCGCGAGTGCGTTGTTCATCCTCTAATTTACTTTTTTCTTCTGTTGCAGCTTTCTGATTATCTTGAGCTATCGCTTCACTTACTTTCAACCATAACCTTAATTGGAAAGTAATAACTCCGACTCTCATTAGCCATACTACTCACCAAGTCGAGGATTAAAAACTTCTAGGATGGAAAAAATAAGCACTTCTTTGATTCCCATTCACCCTGCTCTTCCAAAAGAACTTCGTAACGTTTAAGTCGTTTTGCAATTACATCAGGTGTTGGTGACCATAAAAGTGTTTTCATATCCTGCAAGAGAAATGATGAAAAATTTACGATTTTCGAATAAATATGTCAAGATCATTTACATCTGCATATGAGTCGCTGTAATATTATAATTTAAGTATAATTCTATTTCATCTTTAGCACTGTTGCAACAAAAGTCCAAATGTTTTTGGCAATGGTATAACATCCTCTAAAGACACAAAAGCTTTAAAGATGTTGCAAGACAGGGGCAAACTTGACGTCATATTTCCTCCAATAAATGTGAAACTAATGACGCTGCTTCAGAAGACCAATCTTTACTCTTTCATTTATATAAATTTCGCCATCCCAAGCTCCTTCAATATGCGCCACCGATTCCTTTTTACATTTGATATCTCCCGTAATAAGATTTACTGTTCCTCCAATGAATGGCTTTAATTTGAAATCAAGTTCGCATACATAATCGGTACGATTGCACTCTATTCTTACCTTAAATGAGCTATCTTTTAGTATGATTACTTCTTTGTTGAAAACAACTACTTGTTTTATAAATATATTTAAAGAAATTTCATGCCCAAATCAGGGCTCTCATATCGTTTTAAAAGCCTTAAACTCACATACTACCCACCTAGTCACTTTCATTCTGGATTCAGATTATTAAAAATAGCATGCTGATATATAGAAAATGAGAAGAGATTCACCTGACCACCGTATTCCATTGATAGTGTTCCAATCATGATACCCTTACAGTTAGCATATGGAAGGGTAGCAGTATATGTTTCACCTCGTTGCAAAAGCGTTATTCGTACGTCACCAATCATCATAGCCGATAAACTGTTCCCGTAATATTTACTTTTTGCCAATATTGTACCCGATATATTGAAACCTGCTTTTCGATTTGTAAGAAAAAGGGCCGAAACTGGTGGATGATGGGAGACCTGGAGTGAAGCACATTTCAGGCAAAAATGGATTTCTATGAATAAGATAATTCTACTTTAATTAATTGACATTTGCATTAAATTTGATCTTTAAACAATTCAACAGTGTCTTCCTCGAGAGCCCAGATAATTTTTTAATTGAAAATCGATGGAGGTTAATAAATTTATTAGAGGCGCACAAAACATCCA
The DNA here is from genome assembly GCF_000183805.2 of Loa loa. Taxonomy (NCBI): domain Eukaryota; kingdom Metazoa; phylum Nematoda; class Chromadorea; order Rhabditida; family Onchocercidae; genus Loa; species Loa loa. Next base: position 70,329 of record NW_018108510.1, read on the forward strand.
TTTATGAATCATTAAAATAAGATCAAAACAAAAAATTGTATAAAATGATTCTGCTTTACAGCTCAAAAAATATCTGGAAAAGAGCACTCAGAAAGTGTAGCCAAAATCGGAAAAGTAACCTGTTCAGCAATATAGTACGATGTCGAATTGTCGGGGTGTTCCCACTTACATCGAAATGTTTCCCCTAATATCGGATTGTATGGTTTCTTCAAACCTTTTGGTTTCTTGTAAAATCCGCTCAAATAAAATTTTACAATCGTCTTCATTCTTTGTAAGGGATCATCCTGAGCAGTAGCTCTAGAATGAAATTCAGAATGAAATTAAGAAAAAAGAGGTCAGGAACTATAGTATTTGAAACTTTTCATAGAAATTAGATAAGGCAAAAGGAAAAAGTAAGCACCATTGACCACCTTATCACTCTTTTTATGAACCAGATGTCACTTCTTGTTATCTTTGATGAAAAGATGTCAGAAAACTTGCTCGGCAATGACATATGAGTGGTAATAGAAATCTGCAAGCTTTTCGAGGAAGGAACGCGGCTCCAAAATGAATGTGGGCAAAGTAACTTTTGAAAGATCCATTCCAGGTCGTACTTGTTTCAGTAAACTCCATACAAGACTTTTGTTTTCATCAGCAAGATCTTCAATTTGTACTGTTGGACCAAACTAAATAAAATCTTAGCAATTAAAACTTGCACAACAGTGATTCCAAATTCCTCTTTCAGAATCTTATTTTTTATTTTTTATAAATCAGAATCACTTCAAATTTAAGTTACAATTTTTCAACAAAATTGATAACACTGAAATAACACGTTAAAAAGTAGACCTGCTCTGGATCTGATTGAATGTATGAGCTTTCTTCTTCATAGTCAGTAGTTCTATCATCACTATCTGATGCTACCCGATCAATATCATCATTCAGACCTTCATTTAAAAAAAGCCTCAATTAATTTAGTGAGCATAAAAATTACGAAATTGAAAGTGCTTAGTCAAGACACCATACTAATATTTCGCATAGTCTAATGTTATAAGACCAAATGTGATTAATGTTTCAAACAAAGCCTAACAATTACAATTACGAAAAAACAAAAGGACAAACTTCCTAACCATCAAAGTGCTTTTCCGCCTCAACTTCGTTGAATTCTCGAGAACTTTCAACGGTATCGTTACAAGAAATATCACCAAAGGTATTCTGTTCATCGATGGTTGTTTCTTCTCCTTTCTGATCACAGTCAGAAAGCTAAATTTTCAACAAGAGATATATTTTCTGTCACACATTTTCGAAATATACATTAAATTGAATAGCTGAACCGTCAAATATGCAGTAGACTTGAATAAAAAATCAAAGACTTGCTTTACACATGGTTCTCATTAAGAGACCACTGCAACGAAGAGTCAAATGCAAAGCATCCATCCAACAGCCGCCTGCCTAAATGCAGAAACAAATACATTAAAATGGAATTTTAATTTCTCCGTGAAATCGATCGATCGAGGTCCAGAAGACATTTAAGTTTTAGAATTTCAATCAAGATAAATCTGCATCAAAAATCAAACTAATTCATAAAGAAAAGATAAGTTATGGAATCATAACGTTCAGGACAGATCCAGCGTAAAACAGATGACCTATTATTACCTGCTCAGATGATGCTCGACAAATCAGATAAGTAGTAGGTAAAGGCTGAATTGTAACGATACCATGATTTTCTCCCAACGGTCCACGCGTTGCCCATATACTCTGATCCATTGGATGGAACAGTTTAAAGCAAAATCCATCCTTTTTCGACGGTCTTTCGATTAGTTCACAGTTGTTCAACAGAACTGTACCAATCCAGTGACCCGGCTTCAAAAGCAATACAAATTTGGCATAGAATGGTGGTGGAGAATAGAAAAAAGAAAGAAAAAACTTTTCACTGTGTTACTTGATCTTACCTTAATAAAAATACTAGACTGACTCTTACAGTGGTAATTAGGGCTGAAGACACTCCCTCTTTTTCCAATTATTTGTCAATGAGATTGATCAATAATAACAAAATAAATATGACCGATAAGATGTTCACCTTATCAATTTTATTGCTTTTATAAATAAGCAGTAAACCCGGCTTCAGTATGCAAAAATACCGATTCCATTTTCTTAAAGTTCCACGAACTTTTAGCCAGTCAGCCATAACGACAGTTGTCGGATCATGCAAAGCTGTAAGCAATTCTCGTGTAACTCGTTTTTTCTCATCACGGTATTCTCGTTTTTGCTTCTAAAAAGTTCAAATCAGTTCGATTTTCTAGTTCTACATTTAAAGCTGAAATTTATAATTTTGTGTGCCCCAAAACTCCTTCAAAAAAGTTCGCTTTACCGAACTAAAGGTTGACATTTGGGTTACCCTTTACATGCTGTTGGATGACATCGGTTCAACTTGAATGCATTATTCCATAGTTTCTTGAATACCTTGAATACCAAAGGGTCAAAGTAAACCAGGGATAATTACGGGAAAAACTTCTTTTTTAAAGAAATAAGGCTGGCTTTTTCAGAACCTTATTTATTTGTCTGACCCGCTTAAGACGGACTAAAATCCAGATCGGTCGTTGCAGACTAATTATAATTATTAAGGAGAAGCCAACTCCCAAGCTGTACAAAACCAGCTTTAATAACGCGGTACAAACTTTGTTGAGAAAAACAGAATTTTATTAGAAGCAAAAATTCAAAACTATATAACACTTTGGCTGTTTCTTCTTGCAGATGATGGATATTTCAAAGTAAGAAAAAAATTATTTGATTGAAGAATGCAACCAACTGTGCGGCATCAATTCTGATAAATATCTAAGCCATCAAAGTGATATGTGTTGTATAAAGGACAAGGTAGAAATAGTAGGCCCAACTTTTTAAATTTGAAATCCGAAAAATGAAACCTTCAAGCTAATTTTTCGATCATCAGCATTCTCATCATTATTGACTGCGTTGGATGACCTTTGTTCCAAATGTAATGATGGTTCGGCTGGGCTCAAATTCGTCATGACCATATTAGATACAGTGCTTCTTCAGCCATTTTTATCCATTATTCATTATGTGCTGATCTGTCGTCACTTTAGTGCCTAAAAACGTTCCATTATCTTGATATCCGAAATAAATCAGCTATAATACATAGAAATTATGGAGGCACAGACGACATATAAAAGATGACAGAAGACGAGCAAATCAAGACTTCACGTTCAGCAAAAACTACTGCTACCTACCGTAAATATGAATTCATGCACATAATTCATACCTATATTACAATGTATTTACTAGGTACACACACACGCACGCAGACACACACACACACATACACACACACACACACATACACACACACACACAATACACATAGATAAGCATACCAATGACACATAGGGAAGCAGTGTATTTGGTGTGTTATGTGTGTGTGTTTGTGTTGTGTGTGTGTGTGTGTGTATGTGTGTGTGTGTGTGTATGTGTGTGTATGTGTGTGTGTGTGTGTGTGTGTGTGTTTGTGTGTGTATGTGTGGTTGTTGAGTGGAAAGCGAGGACACTTAGGCGGTTGTCTTTGCAAGTATTGCGTGCAGAGTTTCATTGACCCTAAAGTTAACAACATAGTGAGAGGATGTTAATGTGAGATAGTCCCGAGAAGGAGTGCACTCAACTAGGAATGCACTCTGAATTAAATATGTCATATATTTAAGGTTTGCTGGTCAGGAAAGTGCTAAGCAATATCACTTGAATGGGTGATGTTTGAATGAATAGCAAGCACATTTTGTGATGTGAAAGGAGAATGAAAAAATGACACGTTTCTGAATCAGACTGAAAACATTATGAGTGATGAATGAAGCCTTCTAGAAAATGTAAGATTTTATGGCACGTCTAAAGTGGAAAATTTGTATTTTTTTGGAAGTATTATGCGCAATGAGATACAAAAATTGCAAGATCTTTTTATTTCCACCTCAAACTTGGGTAATTAAACCGTTAGATAAAAGTAACAATATTAACATCGCATAATTATTAAGAATTACAAACACAAATCAACGCGTAAAATTAAGCTCAAAAACGTCGCAACAAGATGAACTCCAAAGACACCAATCTGAAGGATAAAAGAAAGGAAGAATGTTATCCTTCTGTGTGCACGGTTTATATATATCCTTATGTAATGGGATTTCTTTTACATTCTTTTTTATTTGCATAACAGTTGAAAACTTAAATTCTAAGCAGCAATTCCGAAGATAAAAAGCTCAAAAAGCATAAAATTTTGCAAGTGTAGTTATGAAGTAATGAAAATGTGCTAATTTCTGATGTCAAATAAGTAACAAGACCGACTGTTCGGATTGGTTATCTCAGAACGTGAGCGTTAATGAGCAATGACCAGACTCATGTGGACCTATGTGCCCTTATATTTACTATGTAAGTATCAGTTAATATATGTTTGGAACTGACACTGCGCAAAATTTTTTCCACAGCTTTTCGCGAAAATTCGAAAAAAAACTTTGTTTGCTCATCTCACCATATATTTACACTTTAACAGCCGCTGAATAATGTCGGGTCAAATCTAATAATAAACTGGGGCACATCCGTTTGTTGTGGATTATGAAGTGTACTACCGTGTTCGAAATGATTACTTCATATCCCAAAAAGTTCTTTCCAAGTATTTCAATATTTTCCGTCAACTTGACCTGCTAGCAGTGGCCCAAGTTAGATTTGCGACAGATTATGTGCAGTAGTTTAAATCATGTCTTCTTAATTATTTACCTTTTGATCTAGTCCAAACTTCACTTCTTGCTAGATTTTAAATATATTCAAGTGCCAGGGAGACAATTTAATTACTTTGAGTTCTGATCTTTCTCTTTCTAAGGTAATAGTGGTATCAATGCCAATATCGGTAAAACTAAATAAGTAAAAATTAATAAAGACTTTAGTTCGGTCGAAATTTATTGCAAACATTTCATGGATCAAAAAATGTCACCAGAAAAGATCGAATTATCAGAAAGCTGAGATGCGATAGCGATGTAGACAGAACTGTTTCATTTTCATCATTTCCTAACTTACTGAGTAACTATGCACTATTTATGAATAAAACTAATCGTTGCTAGGCTGAGAATGAATCATTACACCAAATTAGTTCACCAGTGCTGTGGTTTTTGCTAAAAGCTTCTAGGGCTTCATTTCCGTCGTGCTCCGCGTCGAAAAAATCGAAATATTTTTATAATATAAAAATATGTCGAGATAATCAAAGTGTTTTCGTATCATGGAAATATTTCGGGATAATTAAAGTAAATTCACAAAATAGAAATATGTAGTATGAGGTTATTTTACC
>NW_018108511.1:0-5971 GCF_000183805.2 Loa loa
ACAATAATAATTTATAACGATAACGATAATAGTGATGTTGATTTGTATTGATAAGGATAATGATGACGATGATAATAGTGCTGATGATAATGATGATATCGATAACGATAATGATAATTATTGCAATAATAATAATGGTAATAGTAATAATGTAAATAAAAACTCAATATAATTATCGATACAAGCTATAACTAATAGTTATCCAAATATATGTCCCCAAATTGTAGCATATCAATTTTTATTAATTTCTATCTAATCTTCTTTTCTCACTTTTCTTCCTCATTCTTGAAAAGTAATTAATAACAATTGAGAAACGAATAACTCGATAAAATAAATAAATACTAGGAATTCTTCCTTTTTTTTCTCTCTCTCTCTCTTTTAACCTTAAAATGATAGCAAAAAAAAAAATAAAAAATTCATCCGAAATCTAAATTTAAAAATCTAAATTAACCAGTCAATCAGAATAACTGCCCAGCATCGTTCGTTGAATATAATAATATGGAATATACTTTTCAAACTTGTTAATAACCAAAATAACTTTTCCGGTTTATTCTGATTATTTCACGGAATTTCTATTTTAATTTCTAATTTAATTATTTTAAAGCTAACAATAGAACATTTTAAATGTCCGATGAGCTTTTCTGTAATATTATTTCACTCATTTTATACAATTTTCTGTTACTTGGATAATACTAGAATGTAATATACTATAAAATAATTTAAGAATATACAAATGCTCTTAAAAATGCTATATGAAAATGTATAAGATAACTAAAAAAAAAAAAAAAAGCAAGAAAATCAATTCACTTTTTTTTAAAATCACTTATTATTAGCTAAGTTATCATTAGTTATCAGTGTAAACTATTTAACTGAGTGATAACATTTGCAATAATTAAATTAATGTTAATTATAAGAAAAAGATTATCAAATACTATAGCAATTAATTTAATAATTAAATTAATATTAATTATAAAAAAAGATTACCGAATATTATAATAATTAATTTCAAATAATTGATTTAAAATTTTGCAATAAATTTTTGATAATTTCATATAAAATTTGATGGAAAAAAGAGAGCTTACAAATTCATATTAATATTAATTTATTTTACATTTCATCATTCTATTTGTCTGCTTGTCAAAGCATTCATTAAATAAGTTAATTAGAATTATTGTAAATATTTAAAGAACTTTTTTTCCAAAAAAAAAAATTTGCTTTCTTGCTTATAATTGCTTTTATTATGATTACTTTTCTTTTTTAAATTGCTCTTCAGAGGAATTTTATTTTAAAAATGACCAATCATCCAGAACATTCCGTTCAGTAAATTTGTCACACCTAATTGTGCAACTTTTTGTCACCTAACTATTTGTCACACCTAACTTGCACACGTTTGTGTTTCTCAAACATTGAACAAAGATTACATTTAGTCTAAATTTTATCGCAATTAGTACTTGTAATTAATTTTAAAGTTTCCAAGAAGATTGACCTGTTTGTTTATCTGAACCTTTATAAATCAACGGTTGAAATGTCATCCAAATTGTCACCGAATGATTCCGAAAATGGTGAAAAGGTAGGAATCATATATGGTACACGCTATTATTTCTCTTATTTCATATATTCGATGCTTTAGATATTCCAATTTGGATAAATATATAATTAGCTGTGACAAATATATTGTTGGGATGAATATTTTGGATGATTGGTCATTTCTAAAAATCAAAAAAATGACCATACATGAGAAATTTTCAAGTATTAACTTCCCATTTTAAATTTAATCCGATATTTGATTACAATTAATTTTGTATTTACAATGAGTAATCTTTGATAAGATCATAAAATTGCTTTCAAACAATATAATAATGTTTTGGCTTGTGCCAATAATTTTCGATATTTAAATTTGTTATGCTTAATAATCAAATATTTCTTGGTTCTTTTATTTTCGTTAGCATCAAATTCCTATTTTAAGTATTTTATATGCTATTATTTGAATGATTACGAGTAATTTAATTATTTTTAACTTGAATTTTCTAGCATGCCATAATTTTTTCATTTAATTTCATTTCAAAAAAAAAATTATTATTTATTTCCAATGTATTAATATTTTAATCAAAAATTGCTATTCGTTTCTTTTGATATTATCAATTTTTCTCCTTTTTTTTTGAACAATAATTATGCCAAAAAAATTTTTAATTGAAATTAATTATATTAAAAAAAATTTTTTTTTTGCCTTATATCAATTTCACTTGCAAATTTTTCACTTTATAATAATATTACCTGAAATTTTCAAACTTTATGATGATTTATTTTTTATTTTTATATTAATTTTTTTTTTGCCCAGATTTCATATTAATTAATTAATTTTTTTTCCCCACGATAAAATCACTTTATTTTCATACCATATAATTACAATTAATAATCATATATTTAATATAATAATTAATAACCAAAAAATATATAATTAATAATCAAATATTCATTTCTTGACTCCTTTACTATAAATTCAATTTTTTGTTTTTATTTTGGAAAATAAAAAAAACAAATCATATGCATATATTTTAGCTGAAAATAATAAATAAATTATGCAGTAATAAATTATTCATGTAAAAAAATATTTGATTACATAAATTTGCTTGGGATTTTTGTATTAGTTATGCTAATTGGATTGTATTGTAATTAATAATTAACAGAAATTATGATTAATAAAGAAATTGTATTGAAGAAAAAAGCTTAAAATTTATATTCCAAAAATTAATTACATCCAACAATAAAATTTTAAATAATTCTTTTCAGATTTTTATATTTATTAAGTAAAATTTTCAATTACTTATATATGAAATAAGCTAATTAATTAAATAAATAAATAATTGATTAACAATTCCTTTCTTCCTCCCTTCTCTCATTCTCTTTCTTTTTCCTAAAATTCAAAATTTTGAAAAAACTAAAATGATAAAAAAGAAAAATTTTGTTTTGTTTTTTTTTCTCTCCTTCACTCTCTCTCTCCCTCCTTTCTTTTGTTATCACTTTATCTTATCTTTCATCTTCTCTGATTTTTTGCTTTGTATTCTTCCTCCATCGATAAATATCCGCAAAAATGGAACCTGATGATATTTGAAGGAAATAATCATACCATTATTTCATCCATAACAAAATATTTCCGTCATTAATTAGCTAATTGAAAGCGAAAAAAAAAACGGATTCTATTTTCGAAGTTTTATGCTAGAAATTCCGGAAAAAATTTACCTGAACTTTATCATGATAACATTTTATCTTTCAAGAAATTTTCATTTTCAATTTTTCATCGTTAATTCGTCCTTCATTCGTTTCATTTCTTTTTTTTTTTTTTTTTTAACATTTCCGCATTCCATTCAATTATACATGATTAAAGTTGATAAGTTTTGCCATTTTATCATTTTTATCAAATTAAAACTAATTTTGAAAAAAAAATCAGAAATTTTTTATCAAATTGAATTAAAATTAATTCCAGTATAATTTCTCAAATTGAAACTATCAGAAATGGATAATTAGACAAATTGAAACTAATTAAACTTTTAACATTAATATTTTACATCTCTTAATATCTTATCAGTTTTTATTGTAGTGAAATTAATTAGCACAAAATTAACATTACACCATCGTTGATTGGCAATTTTTAATGATTATCAATTTTTAATGATAATTATAGTAAATTTTTAGTGATAATTTTAATGATATTTAATTTTTACAAAACGTTTTTATCTCATTTAATTATATCAGTTAATTATTATTCTATGATTGAAATTAATAAGAAATACTTTAGCATATGTTTGTTCATCTTATCTATCATTTTAAATTTCATTTATATTTTCAAATTAAATATTATAATATTCATTCTCTCTTTCTCAAAAAAACAAAAAAAAAACAAAAAAAGAAAAAAATAATAAAAATTATTGGCACTAAAAAAAAAAGATTTATTACTATGTAAATAATTGTTTGAAAATGAATGATTTAAAAATTATCAAAATTAATTTAAATAATTTCAGGTAAAATAAAAATAAAATGCGAAAATTTTTTGCAAAAAATATATGCTAAAATTAAAAAACATTTTAAAAAAAATTATTGAAATTAATTTAAATGATTTCAAATAACATTCATTTCTTTAAATTTTTCAACTTTTTTTTTCCTTAATATTATCATTAAATTAAACCTTTTTAAAATTCAAATCCATTTGATATATTACATATAAACAATGCTTTTTTTTCAAATTAATTCTTTTTTATAAATTTTTTTTTTTAAATAAATTTTTTTTAAAAAAAAAAGACAAAGAACAAAGAATGAGAGAGAGAGAGAGAAAAAAAAAAGAACAAAACAAAACAAAACTTGTCTATGATAATATTCTATGAACAGATAATTTTTGCAAATTTCTAGTTTTTCCTTTTCTTTTTTTTTTCACAAAATTTTTATTTCTTTTTTTTTCGCTCACATTTTGTTTAAATTTAAATTTAAATTTTTTGTTGGATAAATGAATTATTCACACAATTTGTGAAGAAAAGCAAAAAAAAAAAAAAGAAAGAAAGAAGGAAAAACCTGTTGAAAAAATGAAATATATCACAGGTGAGATATTATTTTTGAAAATTTCTCATTTATACTGGAAAATTTAATTTTTAAAATTTTTTAAATTATAAATTTCAAATATTTGTAATAAGTTTGACATTTTTTCTTTTTTAAAACAAAATAATTAATTTTAACAGCCCTATATATGCAAAAAAGGATAAAATTAAAAAATTACTAAAAAAATTTTCCATGAAATATGTAATTAACAATTTTGAAACGAAAAAAAAACGGAAAGAAAAAATAAAAAATTCCTTACGGAATATTTTATTAATAATTATTTCCGTTATCAAATTCCGGGATTTTAACTAAGCTAATTTGAATTTGGATAAAAAATAAAAGAAAATGTGATAAAAAGAATTTTTTATAACTAAAGAAAAAAAAAGTCTTTTCCGGAATGTTTTTGTTGGTCCTCAAATATTTGCTATTCTTGAATTCCGGAATTTTAATTAATCTAAAAATTATGAATTGTACTTCTTACATCATTATAACACATTTATGTTTTCCATCAAATTACCTCATAACAATAGTAAAACCTGAAATATTGAGGTGAAAAGATGTGATCAAAGATTAAATAATACCAAATATGAGTGGTACTTATTGTAACAAAAAAAAATAAATAAATATATAAATAAAAAAAATATCCCTGAAAAAAAAAAAACTCGTAAATTAAGCAATTCATTTTTTCTTGGAAATAAAATTTTAATTAAACTTTTAAGTGACGTAATTCTTCTCACGTATAAGCGTAATTCTTTTCACGCACACCTTTAAGTGGCGTAATTCTTTTCACGTGTAATTAATTATTGAAAATGAATGAAATAAATAAACTTCCGGTAGGTATTTTGTATGATGAAATTGGTAAAAAATTGCATGCTACATTATAGATAACATACCGGAAAATTTTAGGTCATGAATTTATTCCAACATTTCTTAAATCATCCGGAAATTTTCCAAAAATATACCGCATCATATATAACATTCCGGAAAACTTTTGGATAAGAAATTTGTTTTGATGCTTTTCAAATCTTTCCGGAATTTTGGCTTATTTTTTGTTTTTTTAAGGAAAAAGCACTTCAAAATCAATTATAATTGCAAAAGTATTGTCTATCTGATCGGATAAGCTAAGGGAAATTGAAAACTTTTCCGGAATATTAACAGTGACGAATTTATGAATCTTTCCGGTTTTTTTTTTTTTTTTTTATATCATATAACATTACAAATTGCCAATTTGCAAAATATTCCATTTTTAGGTTTTCTGGATAAGCTAAGAAATTCTTTTCCATTTACGATCAAAATTTTTTGGTCTAATTTTTATTGCTTACATTTTCTGATATATAAATTCAGGTTAATTAGATTCACCTGAATCTAATTAACTTAATCCTTC
>NW_018108511.1:6025-9171 GCF_000183805.2 Loa loa
GGATAAGCTAAGAAATTCTTTTCCATTTACGATCAAAATTTTTTGGTCTAATTTTTATTGCTTACATTTTCTGATATATAAATTCAGGTTAATTAGATTCACCTGAATCTAATTAACTTAATCCTTCCTTTAATTAGCTTACTGCTTTATGACATTTACGGAATGTAACGCAAGGCGTACATTTAAATGAATTATCGATTGGTTTCTTTGATTATTATTTCATTTTACTTTGTAAGTATACGCAAATTATCGTCGAAATATTGAATCAAATATCGTATTGAAGAAGTAAAGTAGCCTAATTACAGGTAGCAACAGGTGATAATATTAGCGGCAATATTAGTGATAATTATATCAGTTATCTTTGTTATCACCCCATTTGATTTACATCTCCGGGTCAATGTCAAGATTGATGATTATGGGAGGCGGAGCACATCGATAAGTTACCACCTCGGGGTATACCGGATTTTTTGATGGCTGGTTAAGAGAGCGAAAAAGATGTGGACATCTTAGAAAAGGGTTCTCATTCGTCTTAGTTTCTGTAATCGAGTGAATTGGTTCTGTCTAAACGGTCTTGTATTTGTTGTTTACTTGTTTGTTTATTTATTTGTCCGTTTGTTTTGTTTGTTTGTTTGTTTGTTTGTTTGTTTGTTTGTTTGTTTGTCCGTTTGTTTATTTGTTTGTTTATTTGTCACCTGAGGAAAGTGGCAAATATATTTGGATTACGATGATGATAATAAATATTCATTATGATAATAGTATTAGCCGTAGTGCTACTCAATTAGCACTACAAATGATGATAAAATTTATCATTATAATTACGCCTACCCAAGCCTGTCTTGCTTCTGGGCCATGTTGTCCACAAGGTGGAGCAGGTCAATGTGCTCCATCAGCGCCACCATGTTTTGCATCATCAAGGTTTGTATTTAATTTCATTTCTTTTTTTTTTTTTTTTTTCATTGCTTGCTAAATATGTGTTAAAATTAAATTAAATTAAATGTAAAATTATGAAATGTAATTTTGAAAAACGAAATTGAAATTTATGAAGTTTAAAATTTTGTCAGATTTAAATTCAGCTCAAATTGCATCATTTATTAATTAATGAGATTGTGTTTAAATAAATTAGCAAATGGACAAATTATTTCACAAAAAATGATTTAATATTTACAAGAAAAAAGAAAGATCTCAAAAATGATAAAAATTAATATATAAATTACAAAATTTTTTTAATTTTAAAATTTTGTTTTATTTAAAGATTATTTAATTTCTAATATGTTAAATATTTAATTAAACATACTAAATTGTTTAATTAAGCACACCAAAATTATTCACTTAAATCATTTCTTTCTTTTGATCATTAAAATAAATATTATTCATTTAGCTATAATTATTGAGATGCATTCAATGAAATATTTAATTACAAAAACGATACCAATAATTATTTTAAATAATTCATCGTTTATACTTTAAGTATTGCAGGAATTTTTGTAGTACATAAAATATTTGTTTTTAATTTGTAATGAATTAATTTTATTTCACTTAAAAATGTTTAATTTCATTATGAATTAGTTCTATTTTATTTAAAAATGTTTAATTTTTATAATGAATTAATTTCATTTCATTTAAAAATGTTTATGATGAATCAATTTCACTTCGTTTAGTTTGTAATCAATTTTAATATGTTTATTTTGTAATGAATTAATTTTATTCCATTAAATAATTCAAAAATTAGACATCCTATTCCATTTTCAATCAGTAGCAAATAGCAAAAATTACATCTGAAATTAAAAACTGAATATTAACTGTATAACAGCAATAGGGGTAATATTAGTTCTGAAGAGCGCAATGCATCGTAATTTAATTTAAAAATTAAAATATTAAAAGTTTTTTAAAATTTTTAATTTATTAATATTGTCTTTAAATTTTGATATATATATTTTGATATGCTTCATATATTTTACTATCAATTTTTATCGACGATTTGACTTTTTCTTTTACCATTTTTAATTATATTTTATATTTATTATCTCTCATTTTTTCATTTATACTTGATTAATTATAATGTGGACAATGTCCAGTACTTGTCGCATATATTTCATCTATTGTCAACTAAACTTGTTTTCGAGATTTTATCCTAAAGTAAGCATAAATGAATTTAAAGGAATAATTTAATATACTGATAACACGTAAATTATTTTCTAAAAAATTACGTACGCTATGTTAATTGATCAAGTGTTCACTTATCTACATACGCATACCCATGCTAAATGATAATGTTGATAATTACGGTAATAAATATACGGTTAACAAATTGATAAAGAATTGGTTTAATCAATGTCACATATATCATTATTTAACAAGAAGTATAAATTTATCTACGATGAAGATAATCAATCATTTGTCGTTTATCATTAAATAGATCTTTCCATCATCAGTATGCCAATGATATTTCTACATATATAATTACCGTATTTTACTTATACCAAACTTCAATTAATTAATAAATTAATTAATTGAATTACTTCTGATAGAAACATTTGATTCTTAGCAATTTTCACAGAATACTACAATTTTTATACATATTTTGAACTCTTTAACTATATATCCATGTTTAAATTAATGTTTAGCAATCATTTTTTTCATACGTCATCATTTTTATGATACATGTTTATCTTATCATATCAACATAATCAATATTGTGGTAATATATATATATATATATATATGTATATTCGTTCTTCTATCAAATTTCATTTCCATTTTTTGTTTTTGTAAAACAATCTTTTCATATTTATATCCTAAAGTTAGACTTATTAATTAGGTCATGAATAATTATATCACTAAATTCGTCAAAAAAAAAGAATACAGTCAAGATTTGATAAGCTGTAGTTTGATGTTTTTTGAACAATCGATATGATCAAAAACAGATTACAATCAAAATCCAATAAGCTAGGATTTGGTCTGATCAATCGATATGATCACGAAACATTACACTTATTGCTTATTATCATTTCTACCATTCTTTTTTTTTTTTAAATTGTGTCAAAATACCATATAGAAACAATGTCTATGAGTGAAAAGGAAAAAATAAACCTAAACATTTCCGGATTTCACCTTTCATTTTCTTTCCGTCCATTCCTTCCGCTTCC
>NW_018108511.1:9312-15581 GCF_000183805.2 Loa loa
TTTTACCGCTCATTTTCTTTTCGTCCATTCTTTCCGCTTCTGGCTTTTGCCGCTCATTGTCTTTTCGTCCATTCTTTCCGCTTCCGGCTTTTGCCGCTCATTGTCTTTTCGTCCATTCTTTCCGCTTCGGGGTTTTACCGCTCATTTTCTTTCCATCCATTCTTTCTGCTTCCGGGTTTTACCGCTCATTTTTTTTCCATCCATTCTTTCTCTTTCCTTTCTCTTCCTGCTTTCCTTGCTCAACCGGTGTTTCTCGTTATTACCTGCATCATTTCTTCATTTCCATATCCTCATATATCCCTTTTTATTTTTTTTTCCACAAAAATTGGATCAAATTTATTCTTAATTGACTTTTTCTTTATTCACCCATTTCTTCGCATTTCATTTTCTTTCCCATTTTCACGCATTCTATTCCCTCTCCCTCGTTTTGCATTTCTTTCCATTCTTTCTCCCTCTCTCTCTCTCTCTTTGTCTCCTCATTATGTCGTCGATTTTTTTTTCCTTTCTTTTAAACATTTCTGTGAGCATAAACATTTTCAATGTAATTTCGGTGGGGAAAAAAAAAGAAAGAAAAAACCGGTCAAATTTTCTATATTTTCAAATTGTGAAAATAACTTTTTATTCAAAAATGTGATTGAATGAAAAATTTTAACAAAACATTTTCCTTTTCCATTCTTACCAAATGACAAATGACAAAACGATACAATCAATTTAATTGAAATCGAATTTTTTGCAATTTATGTCACATTGACTACTTCTTGGATTCCATTAGGTTCCATTATTTTACTGTTACTTTTTAAACATTTCAGCAATTAATTTTAAACGAAAACACAGCTCATGTCAATCCTTTGGTGAAAAGAGAGAGAGAGAGAGAGAGAAAGAAAGAGAAGTGAAACATAGACAGAAGTACTTAATTTTAGATTTAAAGGAGAAAAAGAAAAATTAACTCTTAAACTTGTTGAACGTTTATATTGTAACATTGGATTGTAGTAGGAGAAAAAAAAAAAAACGAATGAAATTCATCGGCGAACATTTATATCTTTCGTATACAAAAATATGCTCAAAAGGAATTCAAAAACTGAAAAATTGAAAGACTGAAAAACTGAGTGAACTGTATTATTGATCATATCACATCAGAAATATATATATATATAGTGATATTATTTAGTGCAAAACAAACGATTATAATTTTAAATTCAGATTTTTATTAATCAAATTTAATTTGCATAAAAATCTAATAAAATGAAGCCAAAAAAAAATTTATCCTAAAATTTGCATTTATTTTTCCAGTATATAAAAAAGATTTGTAAATAATTGCAGTAAAATTTGCATAAATTGTTAACAATTTAGGAAAACAAGTTAACATTGTATAAATTTGAATTATTAAATTATTTACAATTCTATTTAATAATGTATGCTTTCGTTTTCCTTTTCTTTGTACAATAAATTTTACAGTTATTTTGCTGAAATAATTTCAAATAAAATAATTTATAGTATAAATTCTTTCTTCCTCTTTTTTTCCGTTTTCATTTCTTCCACAAAACAATTTTTAATTCATTTCTTTTTTTGAAATTCATTTTAATAAAACATTTGTGCATTTCAAAAATTGATTAATTAATTTCCTCCTCGATTATTATCCATTCAACAAAAAGTCTTTTAGAATAAAATTAATTGTATTTGAATTTGAAAAATTATATCACAGATATTCGTTAGGATAATTTCAATTGACGATAATAAATCCATAATTTTAAAAAATTATTTATCCATCATACGTTAATGTTTTCAATTTTTCGATGAAATGATCAAATGTGAAATCATTCCATTAATTCTATTAATGAGTTATTGCTCAATCATTTGCAATGTCAACTTTTAATTTGTCAAATTATTTTTTTTAATTCCTTAAAGTATAATTTCAAATGGGTCATATTTAATTAGTTTTCGTTTTTTTTTTTTTTTAATTTTTACACTATTATTTATCAAATCATTGAAGTAAATGATTTTAATAAAACTTTTTGCAATAATTAATGTTTATCTTTTACAAGAATTATTTTACGCCAAATAATCATTGAATTGTATCAAATGGCATATGTATGTCAAATCATTGAAGTGAAATGAACAATTTGTAGCATTCAATATTTATTTTTATTTGAGATTGAGAAACATTTTGCGCCAAATAATGATTGAATATTTATGTTTAATGCCTTTAATATTATGTTTATTTTCATTTCTGTTGTATAATTGCGCCTATTTGAACAATTACATTTTAGGCAACATTTTACATTTCAAAATTCTTTTTGAATTTTTTAGGAAAAACAGAAATGTGATTAGTTATTCAAATGCGGAAATTTCCTTGGTATTTTTTATGATTAAAATGAAAGATTAAAATGAAAGAGTTATTGAAATTCGAATTCAATAAATCATAATTTGTTTCGTCATATAAATATAATATGCAAAGAAAAAAAAAGAAGCGAATAGAAAATTGATGATATCATTGAGAATTATCGAATTATTATTTTAAATTACAAAATTAATTTAGTACAAAAATTCCACTGGAATGATTGGATTATTGTAATTTCAGTACTTATTCTTTTTGGCTTTAAATAAGTATAATGTATTGTTTCAATTTCTTTTAAAATTTCGATTTCTGATTTGCTTTTTTTTATGCTTCATTCAATTTTTTTCTCATAAAATTTGCAAAAGTTTTCAAATTTAATAGAAATTTTAACTTCTTTACCTTAAAAAAAAAATTTCCCTTTTAAATTAAAAAAAGGAATTCAAAAAAAAAAGAAGGAAAATTGGAAAAAGATTTTTAACAAATTATTCTAATTTATAAAAATGAAAATGTATCATTGTACAATATATTTGACTCAACCGGATTTATTTGTTCGTTTTTGTTTCCGGAAAATCGAGTGAACAGGAATAATGCATGGATGTATGTTCATAATTATTCCTATTTGGTTTTAACATTAATTAATTGTAGCAATATTATATGTGCAATATTATTTCAAAATTTCGTTAATTTAATAATTCCACTTATGATCCGAAACAGTTATTAATTTGAATAAATTTTTTAATTAGTTAATTATTTGTAACAGAATTTAAATTTTCGAAATTTTAAGCTTTGTTTAAACATCCGATTGATTCAGAAATAATTTCTAATACACTGTAAAAATTTCGTTAATTTAATAATTTCAATTATAATTATTTTAAAATTTTCATTAATTAGAATAATTTTATTTATAAATTAATTTTAAATTTGCATACCCATAAGTTCAATGTTTGTTGCAAACCACTGAAATCTTATTGTTTCAGCTATCGTGTGCCATCTAATCCAAATGCTCCAAGCGGTGGTTGTGGTCAAAGTTGTGGTAGCAGTGGTAGCTATGTTAGCAGCTATGGTAGCAGTGGTAGCTATGTAGGACCACTACCATCAGCGCCACTTGGTACTGGAATAAATGGCGCTTATTTGCAGCAACAGCAACACCTGCAGCAGCCAATCGCTTATGTTAGTGGTGGCAGTGTGCCTTCTTATGGTATTTCAAATTTTTTACTCTTTTTTTTTTCTACAATAATTTACAAATTTAAGCAGATGAAAAAGTTTAAGTGAAAATTTTTTTTTTTAAAAAAAAAAAAGATTTTCAAACAGAAACAAAAAAAATTTGCTAGCATTTTTTTTTTTCACCTTTGAACTATTAATAATTAATGATATTAATTAATACATCCGAAATGATAAAGTGACAAAATTTACGGATATTTCCATTTTTTGAACATTAAAACAGTATTTGAAGTTAGAGAAATGAATGATTTGTAAAAATAATTTTGTTTTGATTTGGATAGGAAAAAATTGAAATGATTGAAAGAATGGAAAATAAATTGTGACAAAATTTTACTATCATTCATTTTACAAAATAATTCGAAATTGTCACCAATCTTTGTTTTGTTTCAAGAATCAATCATTTCAAATGATTAGAAAAATTATCGCTTTAAAAATGACTTTATTAATCAATTTCAGAATTAATAAACCATTTTAGGAATTCCAATTGTTAGCTGGAAATTTTTATGCATAGTAATTCCGACAATAATTAATAATTACTTATTAATTATTAATAATAATAATTGAAAATTGAAGTGAGATTTACCCTGAAATGAGATTTAAATTGAAATGGAATTTATTTTGCAAATTATGACTTCGACAAATTCAACGATATTTGCAGTAGGAATTTGTTTAAATTAAAATTATTGAGTATTTTTGGATTTTTTCTAATAAAATTAACTTAAGATTTTTGGCTAAATAATCAGTAATGATAATAATGGAAATTTAAAATGGAATTTATTTTGCAAATTATGATTTCGACAAATTCAATAATATTTGGAATCGCTTTAAAAATGACTTTATTAATCAAAATAATATTTGGATTTGGAATTATTAATCAAAATAATATTTGGAATCGCTTTAAAAATGACTTTATTAATCAATTCCAGAATTAATAAACCATTTTAGGAATTTTAATTATTAGCTGGAAATTTACTTTATTTACTTTAAAATGACTTTATTAATCAATTTATTAATTAAATTCAAATTTTTGAGTATTTCCGGATCTTTTTCAGTGAAATAAATTTAAAATTTTAAATGACTTGAAAATGAAAATAATAAAGCTATTTGAATGGATCATTTTCATCTTTCTATGTATATTTAATAAATTTGTCTTTT
This sequence comes from Loa loa, assembly GCF_000183805.2. Lineage (NCBI taxonomy): Eukaryota > Metazoa > Nematoda > Chromadorea > Rhabditida > Onchocercidae > Loa > Loa loa. Next base: position 14,024 of record NW_018108511.1, read on the forward strand.
TTTTATAAATTTGTTGTATAAAATTTTGTTTTTATAAATTTATTTTTATAAAATCTATGTATATTTAATAAATTCGTTTTTTTTTATAAATTTGTTTATTTCAAGTTTTAGGAAAATAAATTTTATTTGCAAAAATCATTCAGAAAATTTATTAATTGAGATCAAATAAAGGATGGAAAATAAATTTACATAACATTAAATTGATCCTTTCTTTGTTATGCTTGAAGAAGCAAAATTTTTGGCATTTATGTTTTTCTTAATTAAAAAGAATCAGCAATTAATTATTCTTTTTTTTGAAATGGGATTAAAAATTCTAATTTTGAAATAATTATAGGAGCTGGTAGTATTGGCGGATCATATCAAAGTGCACAAATTAATCCTCCTAGTGGTAGTAGTTTTTATTCAGGTAAATGATATGAGAAATTGAATAACAGATATTTGTGATTTCTCTAAATTGTAATTTTAATCAATTTCTAATTTAGCAAAAAGTATTTCCAGTACAAATCTGAAAAAGTTTCATTTCAAATTTTATAGCAAAAAAATTTTGCATATTTAGCAATATCATGTATGATAATTTTAGGTGGAAATCAAGCAGCAGCAATTGGTAATATTCCTCCAGGATATGGCGCAAATGTTGATAGTAGTGGAATTGGAGGAGGAATTAATGGTTTGACACCACCGCCGCCAAATATTACTCCACCATCAGAATTACAATTTCCACTATCGAAACAGGACAGTTTTGACGATGGCTCGATGCAGCATACTGAAGGACAATTGATGCCTACTGCTACTTTAATTCAGCCAAGTTATGCTGCAGAAGGTAAACTAAATATTATCAGATAAGCTTGATATCATCAAACAAGCTTAACATTGTCAGATAAGTTTAATGCCATCAGATAAACAAGTTTGGAAAAAGAAGACCACCAAAGTTCATTAAAAAATGCAAAAAATATATTTGATTATACCTTGGAGACAAAAAGTTGAAAAATTGAAAAAAAAAAAATTGAAAAAATCCCACAATCAGATCATTCCTATTATTTTTCATTTTCATTTATGTTTTGTTTGAAATTTTTCATAAGCATAAGTTATTTAAAATTTATTCATAGCTTCTTTTATTTTAATTCAATTCCTAGCCATATCAAGTATTTGATTTCTGTATTATTTGTATATTCAAAAATTATCAAATTTTGAAAAAATTTGAAATTGATAAAATACCACGAAAATTTCTTTTTTTTTTCCTATATTCCATGTTATAATGCGTTATTAAAATGACGAAACTTTTGTGTTTTTAGTTACAAAATTATTAAATATTCGACATTTCCAGTAAGTTATCATTTCGAAGTAATACATTTCCAGTAATTGAATAATCAAATTTCAATTATTCAATATTTTTTATTTATAAAAAAAAAAACAGGAAAATTTTAGATGTACAAAAAATGGCATCACATGAACAATCATTTGGTGCTTATCAGGAAGCTGTTAGCGATCATGAAGGTGCATATCAATCGGAACATCAACAACAACAACAACAACAGCAACAGCAACAACAACAACAACC
>NW_018108511.1:15676-18451 GCF_000183805.2 Loa loa
CAACAACCACAACAACAACAACAACAACCACAACAACAACAACAACAACAACCACAACAACAACAACAGCAATACCAACAACAGCAGCAACAACAACAATATCAACAACAACAACAACAATATCAAGAACCGGATACTAGAATTGATAAATTAGAAATAGATCAAGATCAAGTAAAGACGGATGTAGCAGATGAGAAAAGTGCCGATAATATAGCATCAAGAATAACTGATAGTAGTGAAATGTTGAATAAGTATGAGCAAAGTGAATCGGAAATTTCACAAGATCGAAAAGAAAATTTAAAAACTGATTCTACTTATCAAAGTGAAAGTTATGGGCAGCAATCAGAAATTCCTGTAGCATCAACTGCTCCAATAGCTAAATCATTGGTAAGTTTCATTTGAACATTCAATTTCATTGTAATAGCATTTAATTTTCGAATAAATTACCAATACAATGAGTTATATTTTATTAAATTTTTTCATTCAAATTAAATTAAACATTTCAAATTAAATTAAACATTTCAAATTTCATTCAAATACTACAAATTATTTATTGTATATGCATTTGTTTTCTTTTTTTTTTTTTTGATACCATTCTTTATTATCATTATATCAGTAATTATTCAGGAATCATCCAGAATAGATGCACAAAATAATAATAAAATAGTAACCGAAACAAATGCCGGATATGATCAAAATGAAGAAAATATAATCATCGAATCGATAGGTACCGAAAGTAGTGATTCCACATGTAACGATCCGGTTTTGAAAGCTCTTATTGAAGTATCATTTAAATATCTTATTTTCTTATAACAGTTTACAGGAATTCAATTTTTCAATCTTTTATTCAAAATTTTAAATTTAATTTTAAAAACTTCTTCAAAAAAAAAAAAAATCAGAATGCATTTCAAATTTTTACCAGAAAAAAAATTTTTTTTTTAGTTTTATGTTATAATATTTAATATTCAAATTATATTTAAATTTATTTCAAAATATTTGAATTGTCTCATTTCAAAATGAAACTTAATTACAAAATTAAATCAAATGTTGTGAATATTTTCTTTCATCGAAAGTTCATTTTTCCCCCCCCCCTTCCAAAAACTAATTATTGCTTTAATTAATTAGTCGTTTAAATAATTAATTAAAAGAAATATAGCTATTTCATTGCAAATTAAATTCAATTGCAGTCAACACTAAACGAATATCGTGATAATTTGGATGCAGCACGAAGTATTGAAAGTAAAGCATCACAACGTTTCGGTGGCCGTTTTAATTCGATTGTTTCCGATTCCGAATTTGCATATGTAAATTGGTACGGTAAACGTAATTGCCAATTACAGGTTAACGGAAGGCATTCATTAACATGGGAGGATTGAAAAATATCTCATTAACTTTTCTTTTTTTTTAATTATAATTGAAAAAAAAATTTGTGTCAACAAATTGTCCAATAAATTTCTTAAAAATTGTTTTTTTTTTCAAGTATACATTTTATTGGATGAAACAAATTTGTTGACATTAATGTTGACATAAATGTGACATTAATGTCCTATCATAAAATTAAAATTTTAAATATGCATAAAAATTGAAAAAAAGAAAACAAGAAAACAAAAACCAAACGTTCGTCAATTAATGAATGCTAATCGTTTACTAATTAAAAAGAAATTAGCCTAATAATATAGAGGATATTCATAAAATTAATCAATTATCAAAAAAAAATAAAGAATTTCTATTTTAAAATCCATCCAACAATATTAGGCTATTAATGTTTAAAACAAATAGATGCGCATTATATGTTTTAAAAATTTTTACAAAACAAATAATTCATTTAAATCAATTATTTTGTACTATTCCTGTAAAGTCATTAATTTCAATTAAAAAAAAAAAAAACGTTTATCATTTGCTCATTAATTTTTATTGTTGGATTTTGTTATATTTTATTATTGATCATATTCAAACTAGGTACATTTTCTCCTTTTTTTTTTTTCAAGTAATTTACTTGATTAATAGGCTTCATTGATTTACTGCAATACTGCATTACTTAATTCATTATAGTTAATCAATTAATGTATTACTTTATTAAAATGTAACATTTTATTGCATAAGTAAATGTGATATTATACTGTGTGATGTGATAAATGTATGGTGCTATTTTTTTTTTTTTTGTTTTATATTAAAATTATCTTATTCGATTATTATTTCTTATTGAAAAAAGAAAAAGAAAATTTTTCAAACTTTTTTTTAATTTTTAAAATTGTTTTAATTGAATAATTATTTTTGCTATTCATTTCCATAAACATTTCCAATATTTTGATTAATGTTAGAAAGTTTAGCATTTGTATCAGATGTAAATGTTGTTTTTTGTAATTAATTAAATAATTAATGCTATCCTTCTTAATGCCTTTTTTTTTCTTTTTTAAATGTTTTACAAAAATATTTTTTGTGCGATAATTGCCATAAAAATTTTGCAAAAATAACATCAAATCTTTGCAATTATTTAATTTAATGAAATATTTAAATTTGAAATTTTCTTTGTTCTGTTGCAGAAAAAAAAGAAAAAGCGAATTAAAATCATTGAAATAACTGTTCGAAATTTTATGATAAACTTTTTTTGTTTCATAATATTGTCAAAAAAAAAAGAAAAAAAATAAGTCAAATGATGTCAACCATATTTACAATAACACGCAACAATCATTTCAGTGAAAAGAAATTTTTACATTCAAACAATTTTTTGTTTAAAATTTTATTCTAAAATTGAAATTAACTCCTTGTTATTAG
>NW_018108511.1:19484-24021 GCF_000183805.2 Loa loa
TTTAAATACTATTGTTGATAAAAAAATTCAATAACAAAAAGAAAAGAAAAAAATTTTTTCCTCCTTCTTCATTTTAAATCAAAAAAAAAATAAAATGTCTAAATTAATTTAAAAGTAATTTTTATTTTAAACATTTGAATTAGAGAGAAATGCTGATAAGATAATCAATCCTTCTTATCATTATGCTCAAATAATTCATTTATCAATCATTACAATATGATTTATGATGAAAAATGTATCCAGTTCTTTTGATTGATCAATTTTGATATGAAAATGCTTCTTTGATGGTGAAAATATTTGTGTAACTATCAACAATATGATAAGAAATTATCAGTATTAAAAGTGGACAATGAAACTAGTTGAATAAATCTTATTTATCTTATATTTCTTTGTTCATTTCATTCGACGATAGGTAAAACAAAAAAAAACATGAAAGCATATGAGAAATATGGAAGTATATCAATTATAATGTGAAAATTAAAGAGAAATACGTAGACAACGAAAAAGAAGAAAATACTTCATGTTTGATGTAAGAATTGGATTGAAATGGAATTGAATTAAATATTAATTAAATTTGGTGAAATAAATAAATGAAATACTAAATAATTGAAAATAATTAAATTCTACCAAATAAGTCTAACATAGAGATCGAATAGAAATGAAATTGGATTAAATGAGCCGAATGTAGGAATTGGATAGAAATGGAATTAAATGAAATACTAACTACTAAATAGGCCTAATATAGAGATCGGATAGAAATGGTATTAGATTAAATACTCATTTGTTAAATGATTAAATGAGCCTAATATAGGAATGAGATAAAAATAAAATTGAATCAAATATTTAAATTAAATCAAATACAAATAACAATTAAGAATCAAATCAAATACTAACTGTTAAATAGCGAAATGATGTCAAATGTAGGAAATGGATAGAAATGGAGCTGGATGAAATAAATAAATGAAATACTAAATAATTGAAAATAAGAAATATTGAATACATTTAATGCTAACCAAACTTTTTTCTTTTTCTCATAATATATATTGATACAATTATGGAAATTATACATGTTTTATCAGTAATTTTCCCCTTCCTAAAAAAGCGGCTTATCATTAGCTTATCACTACTCTGTTAATTCGTTTGACAGTAATTTTTATTCAATTATAAATATCAATCAATTTTAATTATAACATTAATCCATTATCAATATCTTAGGCTTTTAGCAATTCGAAGGAGTGCATTTCGATGTGTCACATCAGTGATACCAATATCAATGAGATCATTGTTTGTCAACGCTAAAAATGTCCCTTTATCAACTTCTTCATCTTTTAGCAAATTAACATATTTACCAAGACCTGCTTTGTTTAGCTTTTCCCATATCAAATCTGTAATTGAAATTAAAAGTATTCAAATTTGAAATTCATATATTTAGTTGCTAATATTTTTTCTTTTTTTTTGAAAAAAAAGGTTTACATGCACACATATCCATTATATTCTAGATAATTGAATTGAAATATTTGAATTTGAAATTGAGATATTTAATTGCTAATATTTAATTTTATAGAAGAAGAAAACAAATTTATTTTTTTATTAGCAATTAAATTAAAATTTCAAATTTTTTAAAAAACAAAATTTTAGTAACTACAGTAAAATATTTAACATTTGAAATTAAGGTATTTAATTTATATAAAAATTTCATAAAATAATTAAAATTTCTCTACCTTCGGTAACTTTTTGTCTCCTTCGTTCATGATATGCATTATCATAGGTAGCAGATTTTGTTGCTGATATATTGCTTAACTTTTGTTTCATCCTATCCAAATGATTATTATCATTCAAAGAACACCGCCAAACAAGCGTATCAAGCGTTGGCGTAGAAGCACTTCTATGATTAATGTAAATTACAAAATATGATAAGCGTGAAATCACTTATAAAATAAATTAAAATTAATTAATTACAAGATGTGATAAGTGTAAAATCATATTAGACATTTGCTATTAAAATATTTTATAACATAAATTAAAATTGTCTAATTAATTTCCAAAGTTACGAATGCAAATAATTAATATATAAGAAATTATGAATTAAATCAATTGATGTATTCTATAATTTCTAAAAGTTGAATCATTTGAAATAATTTTTAATTATTTTAAAACATATTTTCAAAATAATGATTTTAAATTAATTAATTATTTCTCGAAATTACGAATAAAGGTAGTTAATATTTCTAAAGGGAAAATTACAATTTAAATGAATTCATTGTTTTATTTAAAACCAAAAAAAAAAAAAGAAATTACTTTTTTAAACGTTCACCATCTTTGTCTGAAAAAATATATTGATTTAATGATGAACGTGATGGTGAATTACGACCGCCATCATCATCATCATCATTATCATCATCATCATCATTATCATCAACACCACCATTAATTATATTATTACGCTTAATTGTTTCACGTGATCGACTACGAAAACGTGGAATAGTACCCAATGTATGTGCTTTGCAACGTTCCAATGATGCATAATGATGTGAAAGCATCAAAGATGAATGATCTAAAATTAATAAAATTTGAAAAAAAAAATTTCAAATTAAAAATTAAATTATAAATTAAATTACCGAAATATCAATAATTTCAAATTAAAAGTTCGATTTTAGATTTTAGATTAAAAATTAAATTATAACCAAAAATATTAAACAATTTAGTTCTTTCTTTTTTTTATTCTTTTGATAAATAATTTAATAGTTTAAACATTTTTTCTCTTTTTTTTTATTAATTATCTATTGTAAAAGTTAACAAATTTACAAATTAATAATTATGATAATGATAAAAAAATGTTATACCTGAAGCTGATGTTGATGAACTAATTTCTCGGCTATCATTATCATCATATAAATGTCGTCTTCTATTACCATACAAAAATGCTCCACCAGAATTTCTATTCGGAAAACGACATTCCTGAAAATGCTATTATTTTTAATGATTTCCTAAAAATGTTACTTTTAAAAATTTCAAAAAATATTACTTTCAATAATTCCTATCTTATTTAAAATTTCTCAATATATTTTATTCTTATTCAATACTTTTTAATTAATACTTATCTTAAAAAAATATTAATCAAAAAGTTCAAAGTTCAACCAGAATTTGTTTGATAATTTCTATCAAAATAAAAAAAATTTTTTTCACTTCATAATTTATTATTATTTTCAATGATTTGCATTAAAATATTAGCATTTCTTTGCTTTTTTTTTTTTTTTTTTCTACTTATGCAAACATTAGGAAGGACGAATTTTAGATGATTATTTATTTATTCATTTTTGTTTTTTATCTCTTACATAATATAAATAAGCATTCCATTGAGCAATTGATAAAAAATTCCGATGTTTACGATTAATTGTTGAAGTGATCGAAATCGAATTATCCAATGTTAGCCCATATTTGATCGAATTATTCTTTTCTAAGTCATTTTTACTTAAAGTAAATACCACTGGTAAATTAATAATTCCTTGATTAGCACAATTCTAAAATAAAATAATATATTTAAATTTTTATGTAATATATTTCTAAAAAAAAAATTTACCTATGTAGGAATCGATTAATTAATTTGAATTAATTATACTTTAACAATTTCAAATATCTCAAATTTTTTTTTTGAAAAATAAATTTTACTAAATGTATTTTTTTTTTTTGTTGTTTGTTTAGGAAGTTTTGTAATAATTGTATGGTTGTTTAAAGGAGAAAAAGTAAACAAAGAATTAAGTAAAACAATAAAATGAATGAAAATTATCCATTCAATTACTCATTTACATATAAATTAATTTAATTAGTTATATAAAAATTAATATAATTAATTTGAATTAATCATACTTCAGCAACAAATCTAGCAGCTTCAATGTAGCGATGTAAATTATCGCCTTTTCCAACTTTTTCATTTCCAATCGATTTTAAAATATCATTAGCCAAAATGAATTCATCATCATCATGTTGATGAATTTGTACAAGTTTAGCCAAATGTGATCGATTAAAATTTAATTTTCCTTTGCTATCTATGTTATTATTTCCCATATTACTACCAAGACCAACATGACTGGATAATTTGTTCAGCTAAAAATAATTAAATTAAAATTCATTAAACTCTTAAATTCTTACTCGAATTAAATTCATTTAATTCATTTTTTTAATTTTCATTCACAAATTATTATCAATCATAATTGTTGATTAAATTATAAATGATAGTAGTGATAACAGTTTCACTATAAATGATAACAATATAGTATATGATGTTTAGAAATGAATATCATCCATGAATATATATATTTATATTTATGAACAGAAATTTGATATGATAAAAGTTATTCTAATAAAATAACCTTTCAGATAGATGATGAATTTGTATAAGCTTAGACAAATGCGCTCTATACTAAAATCTAATAAAATGACCTTTCAGATAGATGACACCTTTCAGATAGATGATGAATTTATATAAGCTTAGACAAATGCGCTCTATACTAAAATCTAATAAAATAACCTTTCAGAT
>NW_018108511.1:25027-27631 GCF_000183805.2 Loa loa
AATAATAATAATAATAATAATAATAATAATAATAATAATAATAATAATAATAATAATAATAGTAATAATAATAATAATAATAAATAACGATAATAGTAATAATAACAGAATTAATTAATTATTAATACAAATTAGAATTCGGTATGATTTTTTCACATTAAACGTTTGATAATGTAAGCAAAAAATTTTCAAAATTTAAAATTCAGAATTTTAGAATTTATTAAACATAAAAATTCGAAGCTTATTTTAATAATAATAAAAGTATAAAAGAACGAAAGAATAACCTTTTATGGTACTTCGAAGAGCTGAATTAATCACAGTTAATACTTCATTTCGTTGTAAATATTGTGCAAGTTCAATTGATGTCATACCATTCAATGATCGAAATGATGGATTAGCACCAAGTTCAAGTAATGCTCCAACAATTGTTGTTGCACCACATGTTATAGCTGTTGATAGGGCGGAAAGATTTGAAAGTCGTTGAATATTTCCATCCAAATATGCTCCTCTATAATAATATGCAAATGTTTACTTTAATTTTGCATGCAACATTTGAGGAATGCATTTAAGCATGCAATTTACAAACAAAATTTATTTTAATTTTGCATGCAACATTTAAGGAATGCATTTAAGCATACAATTCGCGCAATAAATGTTTTTTTTTTTTATTTATTGTAATTTTGTTATATGAAATTGATATTTAATTGTAAAATTTGCATACCTTTGTGATAATAATGCACATAAATGTGTATGTCGCCGAAAAGCTGCAGCTATTACAGGTGTTGGACAAAGTGCGGTATGTGATGGATTAATGTTTACACGTAAATCAAGAAGTAATTTAACAAGTTCGATATGACCACTTCCTGCTGCTAATGTCATCGCTGATGCACCAAGATATCTAAAGAATTACGAATGAAATTATGGATGACACCACTCTTTCGTATGTTGACAGCAATGTAACACGTAAGCTGCATTAATCTAATACATTTTTATATTGTAACACATTTGATTATCTTACAGTAACAATGATAACATGTAGATGACACTACTCTTCTTTATGTTATTTGCACGTAACACGTAGATAACAAGTAAGTTGCACTTGTCTGCAACATATTTGGTTATCTTATAGCAACAATTATCTACTCCATAATAAGTAACTTTACGTTTAATTATTCTGCTTACTTACGTATCATATCATTAGAGTGTAATTTTACAGGTAAAAATTATAACAGTTATTAATTATGCAAACATAATTTAACTTAATTTACATTTATCGTCGAAATATATTAGTAGTAATTTGAAGATACGATAAGGTTTACGTGACACACGTACGTCAATTTTTGATAGTTTGCACCACGTTGAACAAGTATTCGAACAATATTAGCATGACCATTTTTTGCTGCATGATGAAGTGCTGTCATACCAACCTGATTAGTTTTTTCGATATCAGCGCCATGATCCAATAAATATTGTACCTAAAATGATAAAATGATTTACCTGAAATGATAAAACGGTTTACCTGAAATAATTAAAATAATGATTTATCATTTTTTTTCCATCAAATAAATGAAAATAAAGGGAAGCATTAATGTATGACAATTCATTTAAAAATTATTGGATATTTTAGCAATAAATGTTATTTTGGGAGAAAAAAAAAAAGAAAATAATGAAGTATTATTATTTACGGAAACTAACAATTCCAATATTTCCAGTTGCAGCAGCCATCTGTAATCCGGTAACATGATCATCATCAAATGTATCAACAAGGAAACCGGATTCTACAGCTTGATGAACCTCATCTAAATTCCACGTTTCACACGCTGCAAGAAATTGTTCGATGCTAACAGAATTCATCCACGCATACAATATGTTCCACTAATTTTCTTCAAAGCATCACTTATCAATTTATCTGAAATTTTTAAATATAATTTACGTCATTTATCTTACTTACTCATTAATTATCCATTTAAAAATACACTAATTAACATTATAACTTGCATGATATAACTTATTCATTAATTATCCATTCATGTAATTTACCTTACTTATTAATTACCCACTTATATGATTTATCTTATCCATTAATTAATTGCAAAAATATACTTATTAACATTAAAATCTCAAATATAACTTGCATAACATACCTTATTCATTAATTATCCATTCATGCGACATACCTTATTTATTAATTATCCACTTATATGATTTATCTTATCCATTAATTAATTGCAAAAATATACTTATTAACATTAAAATCTCAAATATAACTTGCATAACATACCTTATTCATTAATTATCCATTCATACGATCTACCTTACTTATTAATTACCTACTTATATGATTTATCTTATCCATTAATTAATTAATAACATTAAATTTCAAATATAACTTACATGTTATACCTTACTCATCAATTATCCACCAATATAACATATGTTATTCATTAATTATTCACTTAAATTCATATAATCATTTCCTTGTTTTGCTATTACCTTCGAAAATGAACTGTCTAAATTAATCAATTATATTTAAACATTTCGTAATCCTGTTAATAAAAGTTTGAAGGAAGTTTTCAATAATTTAAATTATTGATCTTTTTTTTT
>NW_018108511.1:28184-29724 GCF_000183805.2 Loa loa
GTAGGGTATGTGATAGGGTAAAGTACTGTGCGCAAAATGTAATATTGCGGAAAAAAAAGTGGATAAGATTTGTAAGGGTAGGATAGAATAGGGTAAGATAAATAACGGGTAGGGTATGTGATAGGGTAAAGTATTGTGCGCAAAATGTAATATTGCGGAAAAAAAAAGTGGAATTTTCTATTAGAAAATGAATCATCACTTTGAATTTCTTAAAATTTATCTTTAATTAATGTATGAAATTTAAGCGCTTTTGTCATTTGTATGAAATGATTAAATCTAATTAACTTAAACTGATAATAAATGGATGTTTATCAGTTAATGTTAAGAAAAAAAAAAAAGAAAGATGGTACATTTAAAGATGAAAACGAAGTAAGAAATTAGATAATATTGCATTACAACATACACACACACACACACGCACACGCACACACACACACACACACACGCACACACACAAGACAAATACACAGACAGATAGACAGACACATGCAGACAGTGGTGTACATAAAACAGGAATTGATAGCGGTGGTAAAGGATGTATGTATATGACCCAAGATGACATTATATTGTGATGATGCCCCTTTTTTGCGCCGCCTCGCATTTTCAATTTAATTTAACAAAATTACTTTTCAGGTTTATTGCAAAAATTGTTTTATTATACAAAAAAAAAATTAATTTAAATTAAATTTTAAAAGTAAAAACGATATTTCATTCGTTTTCATTTATCTATAATTTTAATTCATAATAAATATAATGTAATTTAAATATTTATATTAAATTTCAAAAAAAAAAATTCAAATTAAACAGAACGATTTTTATTTACAACATATTTTACTATTGTAATTTAAATTAAAATATATCTTTTTCGAACCATTTCAAATTTGATTAATTTAATTTCCAATTTTATCAAAAGTTTCGACAAGTTTGACATTCATATTTTTTTGTCATATAATTTATTGATTTTATAAAAAAAAAAAAAGAAATAAAATGTATAGATGAAAATTGGCATAGAGAAGGGAAATTTTTTAGGATGATAATTTTGATGCTTCATCTTTGATCATTTCATCGGTCATTTGTTTTTTGCATGCATTTAAAAATTCATCCACTTCGTCCAAAATTTCTTTTGGAATTTTTTTATGAGTTACCAAATAATTCATAATATGTTTGTGCACTGCTAAATATTGCTTCCAAGACTGTAAATTATAACTTTTAATGATAATTATAATTATCCTATCAATTACTGTACATGGATACCGTAACAATAGTAGTGATTTAAATGATGGAATAGTTATGAGTGTTGAGAGCGATATATGCTAAATATGTTTTCGTTGACGAAAAGTAATATAATGTGATCAAATGCTATAACATCTAATGATAATTATAATTATATTAGTTACTGTACGTGGATACTGTAGCGACAATAGTAATATAACTGATGGAATTAGTTATAAGTATCGAGAGTGATATATGTCAAATATAGTTATTTGAGGAAAAGTGATATAATGTAATCGCATACTATAACATCTAATGATACTTATAA
>NW_018108511.1:31076-33836 GCF_000183805.2 Loa loa
TTTATTTATTCTTTACTATTATTACCTTTACTTTATTCTTCTCTCTCTCTCTCTCCCTCTCTCTCTCTTTTTAATTCAAAATTTCATAAAGGAAGAGAGGGAAAAATGATGAATAGAGGGAGAGATATTTTAACTAACCAAGACGAAAGATCCAGGAATAGCGAATGTTTGCTTATAAATATAGGCAAAAATAAATAATGTAGTAATATAGTTGAAATGTTGATCTTTATAAGTATGGAATAAATTTGTTGTTGCAGTAAAATTTGTAAAATCATTTGGTAAATTCCATGGTAGCTTCCAATTTATAACAACTAAAATAAATTGAAAATTTTTAAATAATTGTAAACAAAAATTTGAATAATTAATCATAATTTGAATTATTAAATTTTTGGTAAACAGAAAAAAAAAAACAAAAATCATTAGTGTTTAATATATTGAAATTAAAAAAGAACAAAAACAAATTTATTTAAAATTTTAAAATCGTAAATTCATTAATTTGAATTTTTCGTTTCAAAAGGAAAAAAAAGATGAATTAAGATCTTGTTAATTTTCCAAAAAAAAAGAAAAAAAACCATTAAAAATTTTACACTTTATAGGATGGGAAAATTTTGAAATTTATTAAATTTATATTCAAAAAATTTTTTTCTTTTTTATAATTTGCATTTAAATATGTAAAAAAAGCATTCATTTTAATTCTTAATTTTAATTTAATCAATCTTTAATCAATTTTTAATCAATTTTTGATTTAATTTTAATTTTAATAATTTTCATTTTAATCACAGATTTATTAGTTTGAATTTTTTGTTTTAAAGTAAAAAAGAAAATTGAAATGATAATAAATACACACACACACACACACGTTTACCACGTATGCATACATACGTATACACAAACGTGTACAACATACGTATACACACGTATACATATATAAGAATGATAGAATTTTAATAAAATTTACTCGATAACGATTCCTTTCATCTTCAAGTGAACCATAAAAAATATCCATAGTTGGTGTTCGATTTAATCGTTCAAAATCTTCCTTCATTCCATCAATTCCTTTAGCTAAGACATTTCTTATCCATGATATTATCTATAAAAAAAAAAAAAAAATACATATATAATTTGAATAAATTAACAAATTCAAATTTTCCAACAAATATATGAATGTAAAAAAAAAAAAGAAAAAAAAAATTTCTCGAAGATGAAAAAATTTGGAAAATATTATTGCATGCAAAAAGAAATGTGTTAGCTAAATGATATTCAAATATCATTTCTTTTTTTTTCTAAATTTAAAAATTTGAAATTATTCAATATTTAATTTATTTTTCATCTAAATTTACTAAATTTTTGAAATGAAATTGCAAAAAAATATTTTTACAAAATTTTGTTTTAATTTTTCCACAAAATAAATTTTCAATTTAATTTTATATAATTACAAAGAATTAAAAAAATAAAATAAAATAAAATAAAAATAAAATGAAATGTTTATATTATCACCGCTTTTTGTATTTTCTCCTTTCTCTCTTCTTTAATCATTTTATCATCATCATTTTCTGATTCGCTTTTCAAATTTTTCTTTGATGATAATATCATTTGAGGTAAGTTAAAATCGTTCATTTCATTGGTAGATGTATCAGTAGTCGAATACTTCGATGATAATGTGATAAGATGATCTTTCATATCAAGTTGATGATGATGATGATGATCCTGCTGTTGATGTTGCTGATGATGATTACGATAACCACCAAAACTGTTACTTGGACGATGGCCAAAAGGATACTCTATAGTACTTTGAAATTTATCATCAATTTTGAAAATTAAAAAAAAAAAAGTGGACATTTCAAACATTGAAGCTATCAATGTAATATGGCCAGATATTGGATACTATCAATGTAATATGGCCAGATATTGGATACTATCAATGCAATATGGCCAGATATTGGATCCTATCAATGTAATATGGCCAGAAATATCTGTATATACTATCGATGCGATATGACCAGATATTGAATACTATCAGTGTGATGTGACCAGATATTGGACACTATCAATGTAATATGGCCAGATATTGGACACGATGTAATATGGCCAGATATTGGATATTATTATGCATTAACTTTTCAAAAAATAAGCCAATGTATCATATATATTTATTTAAAATTACAAATTTATTAGCTTTTTCCATTGAAATATTTAAAAAAGACGAAGGAATTGTGAGTTATATAAGAATCTGATAGTAAAAAAAGAAGAAATATCAATGAAAGACCTTATTTAATAAGCTTTAATTTTGAATTTTAATATTATTAAATCGAATAAATGCATAATTTTGCATACAATTATAATTACTTTTTCTTTCACTTTACCTTTTAATTGATTTCAACATTTAAAATTTTTACTTTTAAATTGTTTAACATTGCAGATTTGAAATCTTTTCTTCTTCTTTGCCTTAATTGTTTTAAAAATTAAAATTAAAATTAAAAAATTTTTTTCCATACTTTTTGTAAATGTTCGTTTTTTGTTCGAACGTTGCTTCGATGTTTTTGCCGGAAGAGAAGCTAATAGTCGACTTTGTGTCTTTTTTTTGGAGGAAATGAATGATTCTGCTGTTTTTCGACCTCTAGAAATATTTTCATTTGTTTAATTGTTTATTTGTTTACCTATTTATTCATTTGTTTACCTATTTATTCATTTGTTTACCTATTTATTCATTTGTTTACCTATTTATTCATTTGTTTACCTATTTATTTCATTTGTTTACCT
>NW_018108511.1:34380-39499 GCF_000183805.2 Loa loa
TGTGTGTGTGTGTGTGTGTGTGTGTGTGTGTGTGTGTGTGTGTGTATGTGTGTGTATGTATGTGTATGTATGTACATGTATATATTTAATCTAAATATTTCAGGCATGGAAATGTATTCGGATGGTTGAAATAATTAAGTAAGTGAGAAAAATCAAATATATCCATTCCTTTTTTTTTCTTTTAATTTTTTTTATAAAACTGAAATTTTAATTCATTTTAGGTTCCATTTTTCTTCCTATTTTAATTCCTTAATTCCTATTTTTATTTTCAATTATACATTTG
Source organism: Loa loa (assembly GCF_000183805.2). Classification (NCBI taxonomy): domain Eukaryota; kingdom Metazoa; phylum Nematoda; class Chromadorea; order Rhabditida; family Onchocercidae; genus Loa; species Loa loa. Next base: position 34,664 of record NW_018108511.1, read on the forward strand.
GTTTGTTTGCTATGTATTGCTAATGTTCGGTGGGTAAAAAGGCCAGGTGGTTTGAATTGTGATATCATCATAAAAGAAACAAAAAAAGAAAGAAAGAAAAGAAATGATTTAAATTGAATAATGGCTTCTAGAAAAAGGCTTGATTTGATAAGGCTTATCTTTACGCAGTTGTACTGTTAAGAATTTATTGCTAAGAAATGATAAGAAGTAGTAGGAAAAGAGAAATTTGAAAATACCAGCCTGATAATGTATTTTGCTTAAATAATTTTATAAACGATTTTTTTTTTTTTTAGATAAAAACGAATATCAAATTATCAATTAATGTATACAGAACATATGGCTACGTTGACAGGCCAAACATTAGCAGATCGATATTTGATGACAAAACGTCTTGGTGATGGAACATTTGGCGAAGTGTTACTTGCTAAAAAACTTGATACCGGTGATAAAGTAGCAATTAAAAGGTTTTTTTTTCAATCTTGTATAATTAAAAATTTAATGTATTTTTGAATTTGAATTTTTCTCATCTTATGTAATTTAAATTTAATGTTTTTTTGAATTTGTATTTTTGAAAAAAAAAAAATTTCAAATGATCCTTTACTAATTTTTACTTCTTTTTTTTTTCTTTTTTAAGACACGAAAAATTATTCAAGGAAACATTTGTCATCAAATAATTTGATGACAAATGTTGACAGTTATTAGTCAAAGTATGAATCATTGTTAATTTTTAGAATGAAAAGGAAATTTTATTCGTGGAATGAAGCGATGGCATTACGTGAAGTGAAATCATTGAAAAAAATGAATCATCCAAATATTATCAAATTACGTGAAGTAATCCGTGAACATGATAATTTATATTTTGTTTTCGAATATATGCAAGAAAATTTATATGAACTTATGAAAGACAGGTAAGTGAATAGATATATGAATCAGTAATTAATATTAATTTATCAATGATTAAATTTCATTAAATTTATATGAATTTAATGAATGATGAATCATCCAAAAATATTATCAAATTATGGGAATTAATGATATTAACCAAATCCTGTTTTTATTGAATCTAGTAATAGGCGCTTTCTTGTGACAATCCAGCCTTTGATGATCAATGTCACATCGTATAAAAAAAATGGTGACCATGAATCTCGTATAAAAATTACAATACTTAGGAGAACTAAAGCGCCATAAAGCCCAATCAATAAGTGGGAAAAGTATGCAAGGATCTCTGATGTAAGGGATATTAGAATATCAGGATTAGTATCAGAATCTAACATGTTACACAATGATATGAAGACTACTACCGTACATTCTAATCAAGCGCCATGATCAAATGAAATGGCGCTAATGAACCAGAAAAGCGCACTTTGCACTAGAGCGGAATAAACACTAAAGAAGAAGACGGAAAGTAATTCATGAACATGACAATCAGAACATCACAGAAGTTGTTATCGTTATTATTGTTGTTATTGTTGTTGTTGATGTTATTGTTGTTTATTATTAGTGTTGTCGATGTTGTTAATTGTTGCTATCGTTTTATTGTTGTTGTTGCTGTTGTTGCTGTTGTTGCTGTTGTTGTTGTTGTTATTGTCGTTATTGTTGTTCCTGTTGTTGTTGTTCTCGTTGTTGTTGCTGTTGTTGCTATCATTGTTATCGTTGTCGTTATCGTTGTTGTTGTCTTGGTAATCATTGATGTTATATTATTTGTTGTTGGTATTGTCAATATTGATGTTGTTGCAGTTATTATTGTTGTTTGTGGGTAAAAAGAGATGAAACTTTAATGTTAATAATTATTTCATTTTTATATTGAAATAATTATCGTTGAACAATAATAATTTTTATATTTATTTAGCAAATTTGAAAATTTTTTCTTCATTTAGAGGGAAATTTTTTGAATAGATTTATTACAAATCATTAAATAATTAAGATTATATATTAGCTGAAATAATATTGGAAATAATTGAGTAAATCAATTATCATTTCGATTTTTTAATTACAATAATTTCTCTGAAAAATACATTATTCTATTAATTAGGCAAGTAAAATGTATCATCTTATTATTACACCAAAAATTTTGCTCAAAATTATCAAAAATTGTTGATGATAAAAATTGTGCAATTGAAAAGTTTTCAAATATAATCAATATATTAGGTTAGATCAATAAAATTAATTAAATTAATTAACTTGATAATTTCATTTTTTTTAGTTAACTTAATTTATTCCTAATATTTAGCTTTGCTTTTGTAGTGCAAAAAATTTTTTTCTCTAAATTAACTTCGTTTGTTTAACTATCATTCAATTATTTTTTTTTTTTACTTTTTCTTTTTAATAGCAAAATATGCTATTTTTAATTGTTTAAATAACAAATAAGTATGCATGTATGTATTTATTACCATATTTAATTAATTCGAATTCATTACTTTAATAATTGATATGGAGAATATTACTCTGACGGTTAATTTAATTATCATTTTAATTATAATGTTTACACCATTTGGTGACGATAAAATTGAAAATTAGAAATTATTTTTCGAATTTATATCATCGATTCTTCGAACCTTTAATTTTAAATAATATTCCATTACTAACTCTCAATATCTGGTGATTTATGAACGGAAACTGTAAGATTCGATAATGTAGGAAGGGAAACTGTAAGATTCGATAGTGTAAAGACGGAAACTGTAAGATTCGATAATGTAGGGATGGAAACTGTAAGATTCGATAATGTAGGAACGGAAACTAGAAAGGTTAATGCATGATCAGTGGACTAATTTCTCCTTTAAAAGTATATTTATATAGCAGAATAAAGGAAGAATAAATAAAATGAGAAAACTGCGAAAAGAAGAGTCGAATAAATAATGAATTTAAAGTTTAAAAAAAAAAAAAATTGGAGAAAAAAAATTTTTTTTTTCAAAAAAATAAAAAAGGAAATTTTGCATCATGTTTTTATTGAAAATTTTCAGAGATCGATATTTTCCGGAACATATTATACGGAATATAATTTATCAAGTATTACAAGGTTTAGCTTATATGCACAAAAATGGTTAGCTAATTGTTGCATTATTAATTAAAAATTTATCAAAATTAAAAAATGATAAATTAAAATTATGATGAAAAAAAAATGAGCAGAATCAAAAAAAAATTTTCTTCTTTTTTTTTTTACTTGGAAAATTGAACTAAAAATTTAATTTAGTTTATTACAAATTAATTAATGAAATTATTTAAGAAATATTTCTTTTTTTTTTTTCACAATAATTTCTAAAATGTACATATAATAGAAATTAGAATTACAATTAATTGTAATTAACTTATGTTAATTATAACATTAAAATAAAATGAAATAAATTATTTGAAAATTATTTTATACCATTTATTGATCTTATTTAGGTTTCTTTCATCGTGATATGAAACCGGAAAATATTATGTGTAATGGTACCGAACTTGTTAAAATTGCTGATTTTGGTTTAGCACGTGAAATTCGTTCAAGGCCACCTTTTACTGATTATGTTTCCACTCGTTGGTATGATTTCTTTTTTTTTTCCGTAAAGAAATTTTAGTTCATTTTTTCAGTTTTTCATTCTGGAAAATTCTATTCATTTCATTCATTTGTTCATTTCAAATTTCTTGAAGTTATGAAATTTTTCTTCCATCCATAATTTACCTTTTTAGTATTAATGCTAAATTTATTAATGTTCAACTTTTTTTTTCATATGTCAAACTTCTTTTGGCAATTTTTTCTCACATGTCAAAGGTCAATCCTTTTTAAGCTATAGTTTTAATAAAATAATTGTTAGAAAGAAAAGACTATTTCTATCAAAATGAACAGAGATGAAGTATGAGGACAAGTGGAAATTAAATTTAAATACATCTATTGATATGTGTATGTGTGTGTATGTGTGTCTGTCTGTGTGTGTGTGTGTGTAGTAAAAAATAGATAATAAGATAACTTTATGATATGATAGGAGGAGTGACCATTGGATATTTGGCGGATGATATGATAAGGGACATGATATGATAAGGAAAAAATTATCTGCTGAATCGTTAACTGGAAGCTTGCATTAACGATAATGTAATCATTATTAAAATAAATTTATAAATAATAATGAATGATTCTGATAACTGGAATACATTTATCAGTAAATAGTTTGTAGGTGATAATTAAAAAACCTAAAATAAATTTTGTTAATGATAATAATTGATGGATGCTTATGAATAAAGGAACATTCAATAAGGTGATAACATTGATACGTAGACAGAAGATTGCAAAGATCTTTTATAAATGAAACATTCGATAAAGCAGAGTTTAGGATAACATTAATTAATTAATATCATTAGTTTTATCTCAGGTAAGGAAAAAAAATGATCAAATTTTCAGGTATCGAGCTCCGGAAATTCTTTTACGTTCTACGTCATATAATTCACCAATTGATATTTGGGCACTTGGTTGCATTATGGCTGAATTATACATGCTTAGGCCATTATTTCCCGGTACATCGGAATTAGATCAACTCTTTAAAATTATTACAGTACTGGGAACACCCAATAAAGTCAGTATTCATTTAGAACAATTCAAACTCGAACAGTACTATTTTGATATGATTGAAAAGTATTAAGCTTAAGATTTCATTAATTAATGTTAAAACTTGAAAGTATGATTAAGATTGGCATGGAGTTATGGCAGTGGTTCCCAATCGATAATCCGCGAACCACGGGTGGTCCTCGAGGATTGCGGTACGATGAGTAGTAAAAAAAAAAAAAACGGAACGGGAAGCTGTTCTTATCAATATCGGATAAATCATTACTAATACTTCGAAAAATGTTTATTTTAAATCAACAAAA
>NW_018108511.1:40359-57114 GCF_000183805.2 Loa loa
ACAAAAAAAAAAAAAAAAAAAAAAAAAGCCTAAATGGTCATTGGTCAAAGAAATGTTGGGAACCATTGCTTTATGAATATTAAAAGTTTATTGCTTGCTATATCTTTCAATGTAAGTATAACAATCAATAACAGATCTTGAAGATATCAAATTTGACCTGAAATAAATATCCATCCAAAATAATTTATAGGAAATATTAGGATATTTAAATATCATGAATCATATCTTCGAAAAGGTATAATAAGATAACATTTCAGGCTATGAATTTTCTCAAAATTAATGCTAAATAATAATTGTTATAGGATGATTGGCCAGAAGGTTATCAATTGGCTGTAGCAATGAATTTCAAATTTCAACAATGTGTACCAATACCTTTTGCAACAATTGTAAATTCAGTGGGTGATGATGGCCTTAAATTGATGACAGATATGATGCATTGGAATCCAGAAAAACGGCCTAGTGCTATGGGTGTTAGTTAAAAAAAAAAATTCATTGAATTATTAAATTAAAATAATATTTGAAAAATAATTAATTAATTCAAAAATTTATATCATAAAAAATTCTTTTCTTTTTTTTTTTCAGTCTTTGAAATATAGATATTTTTTGGTTGGAGAAAAATTAGGAGCACCAACAATTAGTCAACCATCAACATCAAATCGTGAAACCAGTGCCTGTTCAACATTATCTGATTCATGTATTCTATTTAATAAAGCAAAATTAAAAAATATTTCTGAGACAAAAATTGATATTGGAAATACAATAAATTCAGAACGAAATATCAATAGGAATTTACCCATTACAAAGTAAGTAATTTAATTTTGTCTATTTTAATTCAAACATTCGAAATTATCATTTTTGTTATTGTTACTAATTTATTATAATTAGAGGAAAAATTGTAGACTTTTGGATGAGCCAACAAAAAAAGATACATTATTGGATAAGAATAGTCATACAATTTCTGGTACTACAATTATGAAAACTAAATTACCTGCCAAGGAATTATATATGTCAAAATCAAGATATATGCCTGGTTCGTTTTTACAACTATTTCTCATTTATTATTTCTTATAAATTAATTAAAAGTTAATTTATAAAATTGTTTATCTCTCATTTAATTAGAACTATCCGTTTCTTGACTACTTTTATCAATTTAAAAATTTAAATTTCATAACATTATTCAATAATACATATGAACATTCCGATTTTCTTTAGGTGTTCCGGTAAATTCGGTAAACCAACAAGGCATTGATTTCACGAAACGATCAAATTTTAAACCAAATCCAGCAAGATCAGCAGTACAAGCTCGTTTCGAATATGCTTATGGTAGGCCTTTTTTTTCGCAAGGAAAAAAAACCGGACTCTTTATTTGAAGATATAAAATGATAATTAACTAAACAAATTACAAACTAATCATTTGTTGAGTAAATTCTAGAGATTGAAAAGCTATGATGAATTTATAAAAAAAAAAAAAATGTAAAATTCATTCGTTGAAGGATATGTACCAACATTTGGTGTCCGGAAAAAATCCATTAAATAATATAAGCACAAAACCATCCGGAAGAATTGACTGGACAGCAAAGTAAGCTTAAACTAAACGAAAATATATTTTCCTTACTTTCAAACTAATCTTACTAATGTAGTAATAATGCTAACTAATTTCTTTTTCCCTTAAAGCAAAAGTAAATTAATTTCGATTAAATTTAACTTTTCTAAAGAAATAAATTCCGTGCAATATACTTTACAGATATCTTCGACACTAAAGCAGTATGATATTTATATGTTGACAAATATTTGGATGCCTTATCAAATCACTGATCCAATCATTTCTTACTTCATAATTGTTGTATATTGTATAGAAAATAAACAATTTCATGGCTAGATGATAGGTGACGGAATAATCAGAGAAATTTCTTTTTTTTTTTTCATAATTGATAAATCATTCGAATAATTCATAGAAAAAAAAGAGTGATAAAAAAGTGTAACAATTGTTTCGAAAATTAAACATTTAAAGATTAAGGAAAAAGAAAAGGAGTCAATCTAGCATAGTCTTTGAAAAGAATTAGCATCATGAAACCCTTCTCTACATCACAAACAAACTGGAAAAGAGGTAGAACAATTCGTTATACTTATTTTCGATTTGACAAAGAGGTAGCTAGTAGGGCAGATATCATCATGTCCCATAGAAAGGAATATATGCTTTTTTACCTGAAATACTTGAGACAGAAAATGTGATTTATTTCAAAGAAAAAAAAAATGTGCAGTAATCCAATCATTCAAATACAGAAAAAAAACCGGAAAAATGACTGACAAGTAAAGAGATTCACAGAATGGAAAATTTCATTCTTACATTTGACGAATCAAAGAAATTTGCAATTAAGTAGTAAAGGAGGACTGACATTGCAAACATATACGTACACGTTTCTACACGTAGTTGTTCACTCAGTGTAACATTCAGTAAATTATTATTGTTGTTAAGAAAAGCTCTATAAATGATATGATTCAAAAATGTAATTTTTTACAAAATAAACGACTAAATTATGAGCAAATCAAGAAATCAACATTTACTTTTATATGATTCCTAAAAAACAAAAAAGAAAAAAACACGTGAAGGATCGAGACTAAGCACTGGCGGAGACAGCATAAAACTTCAAGTGAAAGACATTAAATTGAATAATCATGAAATATTCGAGGATTTTTAAAACAAATTATATTCAAGAATGATTTTTAGTGGGCTTTTTCCAATGTATAGAATAAGATTTGAATTCAGAAGGCGATGCTTCTGAATAGAACAAATCATATTTTTAGATCGTAAATTTTACGAGAATGAAGAAATAAACGGAAGACAAGGAAACAAAACGATTTTTTTTTAAATTCATGAGTGTAGTCTTAAGATTTCATTCAGTTAAAAGTGGCAATATCTGTAATGTGAATCAAATAGCTGGAAGTTGCACGGAAATGATTTTTTCATACAAGGATCTCTTTTCATCACATCAGAGAAAATTCATCATCTTAAGCTTGCCATAACATTCATACTAAATGAGTGTGATTTTTGATCTCCAGATATGGTAAAGTAAAGCATACTGGTTGGAAAGAATATCTCCTGTGCAGCAGAACTACTTAAATAGGATGGTGCATGATATCCTAAATTTAAAAGAGTTTTGTTTTGAAAAAAAATAAGGCCCAAAAGGTGAAGCTAACTGGATCTATTTCAGATTGCTTTCCAGATTGTTTTATAGTCGGTAAATATCCAAGTGATATTTGGCTGAAACAACTTCTTTCATTTCACGAAGTCGTTCAGCGTAATCTTTTGCCTGAAAAAAAAATGGATTAAAAGATAAATTGAATTGAATTTTTGATCTTTTAAATTTAAGATATCATGCATCGTCCTATTTGAGTAGTTCTGCAAGGAGATATTCTTTCCAATCAATTTTTTTCTTCAGTTTGCACCCTGCTTAACTTTGGACACAGCAGTCAGGTTCATTATTACATATCCAAAATGTTCTGAACGTGAATACAATGAAGTATCAAAATATTGAAGAGCATAACGCGCAGAACATTGTTAAGAAAATCTTTGTAGAAATGGAAAACTTACGTCAACTATATTTTCGGTATCCGGAATTCTAAGTGAAATTCGAGCCGCGCGTCTACAATCCACATCTTTATCGGTAAGTAACCTTTCGACACTATGATGTATGATTGATGAGTCAAATGAGCTACCAAAAGCGTATCCACCGCGCATTTTTGAGATAGACCGTACGAACGCCAAGCGTACATTTGCTACTGCTGAAAAATTAAGTGCCACCTTTTAATATTAAATCTATGAAAATTTCTTGTTTGCAATTTCACTTTTCTTAACACTGAATGTCAGAAGCTATATGGTTTCTCATATATACAACTGAATAAAGAAATCAAATAATAATCAGTGAATATGTCTAAAACTGAACTTACAATCTCCGGCTAGCCTCATCAAATCATTCAGTAGCAATGATGAAAACTGATCGTAGCTTAATACTTCACCTTCCAGAATTTTTTCACAGAACAATGCAAATCTAAAAATAACCCAGATATTTTGCGTGAAACTAAGCCAGTTCATATGGATTTTTTTTCCAAGAATTCACATGATATAGCAAGATAAAGCGAATCAAAACTAGCTGAGATAAACTAGATAACTCACGTCTGTCTCCTTCGCCAATTCATTGATCGGGCAAACCCTTTCACAATGTCACTGATAAATGAATCAGTGATCGGAATAAACGATATGTCAGTTCTGCAAGGATCAGTGTAATCCGAAGTCCACTCTTCGCTGATAAACTTTCCTAATATTCTTGCCAGTAGTACAGTTGCTTCTTTTCGCACATCTGATATCCTATCTGAAGTACAAAAAATATTATTTCAGTAAATTTAGCTGTTATTGTACCTCCGCTCTTTTCCACTCCTCTCCTGAATAACCAAGTGATTGAGAAAGTCAAACAAAAAATAAAATCCAAAAAGCAGTAATTCCATTAACTAACAACTTATTTTTCTATATGAAACTAAAAATTAACCGTTAGCTAATGTTAAAGCTATGGCGGCCAAATATTCATTAATGTCATGCATAGCAAAGAGATCACACAGGAGAATACATTGCCTGAAAAGGAACGATTTCAGGAAGTATAAAAGGAATTTATAAAACAAAACAAATAAAAATTTCAACGAAGCACTAGTAACCTAACACTACCACAAAGTAAGAGAATATTTTTAGGACCATTAGGATTGACTTAGAAAAGGAACATAAACTGATTTACCTTACGTATTTATATCTATACCTCCAATTACGTCCATTATCGGCATCGGAATGTAAAAAATTTGGTAGTACCGATAATAACTTTTGCCTTGTAGCCGGTGTTACTAGCTGAAACAGGATGAATATCTTTTTTTTTCTGTTCAACACGAGAATGATGTTTAAATAAGCAAATAATCTGAAGACTGAACAACTAAATTAGATTAATTAACTGAAATGGCCAAAAGTACATAAATGTGTAGCTAAATGGAAAGATATTATTTCCCGAAGACTTTATTTGTTAACTCAATTCAAGCCTTCACTGAACCCTCCGTCCGACAATAACATATGCATAAAAGTTTCTAATAATCATAAACTTACTTTAAAAAAATCGTACAGATGATTCAGCAACCCAAGTTTCACATCTTCCACATCTTCCATAAATCGTTCAAATATTGGTACCAAATGAGCATCTGCATTTTCCTCCCCAATAATTGCTGCGATTTCGTGAATCGACGATGCCAATATATGTCGAACACGCCACTAAAATCATTTAGAAGGATAAAAGTGCAACTTTTCTCCTAAAACAATTAACACTTAGCTAACTTTTCCCCTTGTAACCTATTAGCGCTGTCACTACCGTTTGATGACGAATAAATATCTGAGCTGAAATACTTGATACTACTATACTTGTAACAAAAAAATGGGAAAGTTTATTTTTCAAATTCGTAGCAGTAGGTGAACCAGTGCTTCTACACTCACAAAAACGAGAGAGGACATTCGGAAAATGTTAATGCTAAAGAAAATGGACCTATATATCATATGCTCACATCTAGTCCAATTACAATTTTACAATGGGGTATGAAACAGATCCTGCGACTGTTAGTCCCAACTTCACTATATAATTTTAACAAAAGTAGCTTTAAGATAAAATTACGAAAAATACATACTTGCATATCTGATGCCAACTGCTTATAAGTACCCATGATACAAGGCCAGTTGTTGCGACCAAGAGTGAATGCAACAGCAGGGAAACTATGGGCACATTGTCGATTTATTTCACCATCTGCATTATTACAAGGTGAGACCATATGTACGAAACTATCGAGCAGATCCTGCGGTATTACCATCTGAAATTTTGCTACGTTCGATTTTTAATCAATATTAGAAATGCAAAGTGAGGAATCCTACCAACAACATCGTTATATGTGTCATAGTGACGGGAAAGAACTGTTATGAAACGAATGATTCAGAAGTCACAAATCGATTATTACATTCCCCAAAAATCAAACTTGAGTTCGAGTATTGATAGCTGAAGATGTCGTTTGTTCATTTTTATCACCCTCAACAGAACCGGTTGATGGACTTGTTTCATACAAAACTGTAACAGTTTTAGTTATTTCATCCGTAGTTACACCCAATTTCTTAAATCATCCTCTTCCATAACATAGCTGTCGTACTCCGAGTATTTATTAGTCGCGGTTTCTATATCCTGAAAAATTTGCATTTTAGTTCAGCTGTTACTGCTTGAGATGGATCAAGTTCAGATATGCACCAGCTCAAAATATAATGTAAAAGATGAAGTTGTAAGATCTTGTAATACAAACAGTAAAAAAGCACTGGTATCCCATGATGCGAAGATGTATTTTTGCACATCTACAGTTATATATTGGGCAAGTAATCAGTAATAAAACATCGATGCATTCTGTTATTCTTACTTGAACATAATGGAGTAATTTCTCGTTTTTTCTTTTTTTTAAATGATGAAACTGTTTAAAAAATCAGTAGCCATTTAATGGAATACTTAAGAAGTGCTAAGTGCCCAAACAAAAAATAAGCTCATAAAACTAGTTATCACAATTAGAAATGGAGAAATTGATAAATTGGTATAATCTTTCACTTCCACCTAAACCGGAATAAAATGTCGGAAACACACCAAGAATAGTAAATTAAAACAAAAACTTACATTCACATTGAATTTTGATGCATCGTAAAATAAATTTGAATGTCGTTGAATAAATTCAGCTACAAGTTTCTTTACATCATTCTTATCATTTCCATGAGTATTTTTGTTGTGACTGACAGCTGGACTCTTCCCATATGACTTTAAATCAATGTCAAAAGATCCCGCTGACCAATATATCAGAGGACAATAAGCATTCATGTCATCGTTATCATTCATTTGCGATGGTTCCTGGAAACAGAAATTTTGAATTTTGTTAAAACTGTTAGCGAAATTGTGAAAAAAAAATTGTAAAAAGAATTTGTAACTGTCCTCTTAGGCCATTAAAAAAGTCACAATTTTACCTAGTTGAAGTACTGAAGTACCAAACATGACCTGAATATTTAACAATTAAAAAACTATGAAATTATGACGGTAATAATTTGACTGATTTCCCGACGGTTTCTTGATAGACTTTTCGAATTTCTGAATTAAACCGGTATTTTGGACCTAGTTCATTTTTCATTTATTCTTTAGCCAATCAAGAAAAAATTCACTGTGATGGAATTCCAAGCAGATTTTTTCTTGAATCTTTAGTTCTGTAAAGGAAAAAGTTTACCTCAAAACTAATTTCTATATCGTCGTCCTCAATATCCATCGGACACGATTCTTCTTCAGTGTTTTCAACGTCCTCGTCTTCTTCACCACTGCTGTCATCATTATCACCAAGCACCAATTTTGTTAAGTCAGAATGTGTTGAACATGATGCCGCCACACCATTTTCAATATCCAAATCCATACTATCCATACTAAATAATAATAAAAAGTACAAAAAAAAAAAAAATACAAAAACGAAGCGGTTTAGGCGAACCTTAATCCTTGACCACTGTGAGATGACACTTAGATTTATCGATGAGTTAATGATAGAATAATCCTAACGGTCAACTAATTATATTGCTGTCCAAAATTACATTAAAAAGTTTAGTAACAAAATTAATACTCGCATTATTAACCGTTGTTACACACATATATTGACGTTGTAGTATACCAGTCATCGCTATGCTGGACTGTGAAATGACGGAACAGCCAGCAGTGCGCAAACACCATAATGAGGATACTTTTTTAAAACGAGCTAAAAAAACATCGATAGAAATGAGAGGCTTACGAATTGAGAACAAGCGAGTTACTTGAGACGATAGAATCATCTGACATGGCCCAAGAATCCCATGAATCCAGTAAACAAGTTAATTCATTTAAAACACAACTGAAATATCAAAATCAATTTTATATATGCCATAATGTTTAACCTATTGATACCTTTTCCTTTTTTTTTTTACTTATTACTTCAGTATAAACAAATTCCTAAACAATGTACGACGATGTGACTGTGTTTCGTTTTTATATTGGAAAGGAAACAATACAATGTTAAATAGTACATATATAACTAGATGAATACAGCTCCATCGACTACCTTTGGTCCTGAGGTGATGAAGCTGAAGATTCTTCTGATTCTACATCAGATTCTGGAAATACAACACCTGGAGGTAGTTGACTGTATAGTTCATTTTCGTCATCTTCTATAACCATTCCATTACTTCCGCAGTTATTTTGCGCGCTTTTATCATCTTCCGCTATATCGGCTGTACAAAAAGAAAAGGAAAATAATAAGAGAAATTAAAATAATTTACGAAATTTCAGACAAATTCAAAATATAGAAAGTTTCAAAACAAAATGCAGTTTACGTTGGCGTAATCTAGCTATTAATTTTAAAATATTTGGCAATTAAAAGATTGAAGAAATAGGGCTAATTTTAGCAACATGTCACACAAATGATCTAAGTGAATTCAGAACTTTTTTATCCACACAATTTCATATCAAATTTAAACAAAAACCCTTCGCTCAAAATCAATTTGTCAATTATATGAACAAATCTTTTGCGCTGATTTGATTATGATCATACAAATAGTCGCACAAAAAATCGTACGAATAAAGAGATAAATATGATTTAGAATATCATATTCTGAAAGAAAACTCATGAAAAATTTTCCGAGAACAACATTAAGAAAACTAACAATTCGCAACAACCAATCGGCCATCTCTTATTTCAAGGCCCATACGACTTGTATCCGCAAATGTTGCAATAAATCGACCAAGCTGTTGGAATGCCACATGTGAAACCTGCAATAACAAAATAATGAACGAACCTGAAGCTTATAGCTAATGCATTCTAAAAGGATGCAGAGAAACAAAACATTTTTCATAACAGACTTTCATAAACTTTAACAAAAACATTTTTCATTTTTCATAACACATTAAAAATATACTTAAATGCTTATATACAAATAAACAAATATAGCACAATGGAAAGTGCATTCACTCTTTGGAATTTGCGAATATTTTCCGAAAAATTGGAAAAAACAGGAAACGACGGGAATACATATAAATCATAGATAATAATTGCACCTTAGATAGAAGAAAGTTCATTTCAAAAAAATGATTTTAGATTGTACTATTGCGTATTATTTGAATGGAACAATCATCCCACTTTCACAATAATTCACTCTTATTTTTCCTCACTTAAAGTAAAATTAATCTAAATCATCATTTCATAATATCGATTATATCATAATTATTAACTATAATATAGGTAGGCATCATTTTAATCTACTGAATAATTAAATGAATTAAATTTCTATCCAGAATTAATAATGATAAATGACAAATGAGCAAAATCAATTAAAATAAATCATTGCGAAACAAAATGAACGTTTATCGATAAGAAAAGAAGGAAAAGAAAAATAAGAATGGGAAAAATTACCCAACGTGAAGTATCATGAAGTAGGGTAATAAAACGTGGTGCAAGCTTGCGTTCTTTTGTTTCCATTGAGCAACAGTTTGCGATATCAACAAATACCTCACATGATGATTTCCGCACACCCCATGCTAGATCTTTGCTTGATACTATTAAAAATGGTACCGCAAACTGCAAAAAAAGCAAACAAAATTAACTGGCAAAATTTTCGAATTTAATAAAAATTTCGAAAAATAGTGAAAGAAAATAGAAGAACGAGCAAAGAAATAGCAAAAAGTAGACTAAGATTTAGTGACAATATTAAAAAAAGAAAAAGACTGGATGACGATATTAAAAAAACACGATGTGAAAATTCTTCCATTTTTTTCTTCTCATTTTTCATGTCTTCCATTCATATTTTCATTTATTCGTTCATTTCCAACTAATAAAAGCAATTTTTAAGTGTATAAAAAATTAATGTAATTTTTTCGTATTAATTTAAAATTGTACCGATTTTTTTAAATTTGTACTAATTTTTTTTTAAATTTGTACTAATTTCTTTTTTCTTACCTGTTCTGTGAAATTCCTACCGAACATCACCGCCAATTTCCCCAGAATCGTTACACATGTCTGAAATTCATGGAGTAACTAATTATACATATATGAATATATAAAAGAGATTACAAGACACTGCATGAGCTACTAAATAAAACATGTATTGCAGCAGATTGTATCAACAATCTTTTGATGAAAAGATTGTGGAATATCGCGGAATACACTAATTTCCATTTCATATTTTAACACTGCTATAATAAGCAATATATATCCGAGGCCTATTTTAAAGAGGCAAAACTAGTTCCTGAAGACTCCCTTAAATGAACTGCAAATAGAGGGAAATATTAAAACTTTCTAGTTATAATAGGAGGACATCCAAGCTATAAAGCACCATTGACCAGTATCTCATTCAAATACATCACTTCCGTTGAATTCAGTTCTACCAAACAAATCCAAATCATTAACTCTAACGTCCTCACGCCCGAAATTACAAATGTATTTGAGCCACTTATTACAAAAGTCGGTCAGATGTTACATATGTGTGCTTGAACTCCGATATCATGTTATTTGTTGATATTGAATATTTCAATTTCGAATTTATTACTGTTTTAAACCTTGTACGCTTGTGGAATGTGTTTGCTTTTCTCGCCGTAATATTTTGACTTCTTTTTCTTTTTACAATAATCACTTAATCTTCTCCTTATTTCCACACTTTCGTTTTATATTTGTTTACTGATAGCAAAACAACCATGTCAACTTATAACCACATTCCTTCTCTTGACATCAAATCCCATATGTTATCACTATCATAATTATATAACACTGTTAAATGATAAGGATTTCACTTAATATTTCAACCATATTATTTTATAAAATAGCACTCCATGAATAACACCATATTATTATTCCCATGAAAAAAAAAAATGCCCATCTTATTATTTTTTGAACTATCACTATCCACTATCACACTTCTTTTAAAGTTTATGAACAAGCTATTTCTACCAACCATAATTTTAATTGGTAATTAACCCTGTTCTATTCATCCTGTCATCTTTGTTATGTAAAGTCCACAAACTCGCATATCTACCCATCTTATCACTAGATATCACTAGGTTCTAGTGGACCGAAGCAAACAACACTACGACTTGTTTCACTAGAAATATCACTATTACTATTTCACGACTTATCAATGACTTTTTCTCTATTACTGGATGTTTGGAAACAAATACCACCGGTCATCCATCTTTTATTTTATCATTAAATAAAAAAGAAAAGCTAGGCTACAATTCATAATACTCTTCCATTTGTGTATCAAGTAAAGACAGTACAGTTCCAGTTACTTAATTCTTATTAATTAAGCCGCCGTCAACTAACGCAAGGTTACTACGACTCGAAACAATAGATACGACAAACAGACAAGTGAGTCAAAATCCACAGCACCATAAGTTTAAGTTCACAGTTCATATACCATAAATGACTCAAAGCTTACAAATGATCTTACAAAATTGGAAGAAATTACAACTGCCTGTCAATTTCTGAAATTTCAAACATCACAAATGAAGTAAAATCTTAACACTGCATCCTCCCGAAAACAAGACTATGTCTTATTTTGACAAGTCTTACACTATTTCCCCCTCCCTCCCCACCCAAACAAACGTGCCAGGACTTATTTTCAGATGACGAAGCGGTCAGCTGGCTCGTCCCGCAGCTGTACCAAGCGGCGATGATGCGGGGAAATGGCCAGTACGGAATGAGGGTGAGCCTGAGGCTTTATCCAGGTTTTGGGGCGGCTGCGGGAAACGCCGACAGTGGTGCTCCCTGCGGCTGTGGTAGGGCCAAACTACGCCTTATTTTCAACGGGAGGGACCTATATCATGCACTTCCCCCAAAATTTTAGCAAAGTCTATTTTCAGGAGACGACTTACTCTCGAGGAAATACGGTAAGAATGTTAATTTAAAATTAACTGGATTTGTATTTTCCACAGTACAACTTATCAGTAACCTTCACGACTACCTACATATGAACTTGTCCCAGTCAAAAATTGTATTGTTAATTCCTAAGCAACTCCACCCAAAATACACCTATTCTTACTATCCCAACCCATTTCACAAATGTCCTAGATGACATGTCGTGCTTTGTTACATCTCAAAAGTGATCTTCATATTTTGCATCCTCTCTTTGCTTCATTTATCCAACCCCCCAACCCATTTCACAAATGTCCTAGATGACATGTCGTGCTTTGTTACATCTCAGAAGTGATCTTCATATTTTGAATCCTCTCTTTGCTTCATTTATCCAACCCTCCTCTTTGTAATTTCCTTTCTTTTCATTTATCTCGCATATATTAGCATAATCTTTTGCATTGCGCTTTCATTTATAATAATATTTATCAGCCAATTACTCTACTTT
Source organism: Loa loa (assembly GCF_000183805.2). Lineage (NCBI taxonomy): Eukaryota > Metazoa > Nematoda > Chromadorea > Rhabditida > Onchocercidae > Loa > Loa loa. The sequence continues at coordinate 52,817 of NW_018108511.1, forward strand.
TTAAACAAATTTTATTTCTCAAATCTTGAACTTGAAGATGAACCAGTATTTTTCTACTCCCATCATAATTACACTTTTTTCTCACCCACATCAAACTACAATCGTTCGATCCATTCAAACAGTCAAATCTCAATAATTTCAATTTCGACCAACATCTCCCTCAATATCTAAGGAAGGAACACCAACATTACCATTATCATATTTCAATTCTGATCAATCATTCTCATCTTCCTACAACTTAACTTACCTTTACTAAAATCACCATCTTTGAATGTCCCACAATATTTTAGAACAATTAGCATTTGCAATCAAGATGACAAATTTAATTGGTGTAAGTTGATTATGTATTATGCTTCTGCAACATATCTCTATCATTATTTTGTATTTCTCTCTCCCTTATCTGTTGTAGTTAAAGCTTTGTTCTTCTTAACTCTCCAAAAAGGAGGGAGAAATTTCGTAAGAACGTTAGAGATCGGATGGAGTAATTTTATTGCTAAAGCAATCAAGTCGAAGCATTTTTGCCTATCTCTTCTTTTCCCATCTCCTCCTCCCCCTCCTCCTTTTTCAGATGATCTTTTTTCTGGCACAAAAAGAGAAAATGGATGTTTCGTAATGTATGCGTGTAATATGTGTCATATGTGTATGTATGTGTGTATACATAATATATGTGTAAAATTCCCGTTGAAAAATCGTAGCGAGTAGTATGGGAAATGATACAATGACTTACCAGAATAACCTTTGACCGTAGCACACTAACTTCTCTCTCTCACGTCCTATCAACTATGTTAATCCTTCATTTACTAAAATAATGAATCAAAGGAAATGGTAATCTCTGGTCTTCTTGGCGCAAGCTCAAATTACGAAATAATCCTACCATCCTTCACCCTCCCACTACTTTTAATTCTTTCACTGTTTTTTTTCCAATCCGCTAACAAGTGCGAGTTGGTTGGTTAACAACGGGATGTCAAAATTAGAAACTAATATGGCAGACAGAGAGTTGACACACCCTCTTACCTTCTCCCTTCCTGGATACCAAATTCTGCTGTCATTACCATTTCGCTTTCAAAACCTCCCCCCACTTTCGAAATTAGTCATTTCTCCTACCAACGAATTTTTCCCCCATTTCACACATCCGAACAGAAGGGGAGGAAAATCCCGAAGCAATCCAGAACCACTGAATTGATCAGTTGAAACGATAACCTTTGACACCAGCGACCCACACACACCTTACACAGAATTAATCCACGAAACTCCCGTAACAAAAAATCCGTCATTTGAAAGGAAAAAATTGCTCCTGCTAATTCATGTAGTTTCTAACTGATACACCCTTTTTTAACTTCGGCATCACACCAAAATTTCAGAAGGAGGAAATCAAACTTTAGTATTACTTTTCGGATATGAAACGCTCTATCTTGCAACAGTATGCTATATCTGCCGAGAAAACTTTCGAAAATCCATCTCATCGTCAACGCTTCCGGCCATGTGACAATTTTGCAGAGAAGCTGAAAACATTATGAGCATTATTTATATCCCATATCTTTTAGGCTGCACTATTTCTCTTTATCCATTCCCCGCCATCTCTTTTCAGGAGTACACTCTCTCTTTCCTTTTTCGTCAGCAACTTTATTTTATTCTCAAAATTTCAAGCATACACAGAATCCTCACCAACAAAACCGTAAATATAAACACCAAAGGACCCCATCACAAACATGAATCACACTCCTTACAGTTAACATATGGAGTTCCTGACATTTTATTTGTCATCGATTCAAATTATTTTTCAAAGATGGAACAAGAGATGTCAGCACTATTTACACGTCACTTAAGCACAAACATTAGTTTCGAAATTTGAAAGACGAAATGAGAAAAAGACAGAAAAGCAATGATGCAATATAACATTATAAATAATAGTGTAACAGGAGGAATAACAAAAGTAGATCTTTTTGGCAATAATTTGCAAATTGAAACGAATGAAATACATTTCCACCACATGCATGATATGTTTATACAATGAGAACCACTAATCGACAACTTCGGAAACATTTTGCCAAACAAGCCACATTTACTGAAGCACAAACGTTGTTTTATCTCTAAAAACTTCAGTTCTATGGATACTGTGGATAGTAGTGATATCTAAGTGGCGCAGCTCACAAATCGAACTGTTCACAAAATGTCTCCAAGCCTTTGGATGCAACAACAAATATTAAGAAACAAAGCAAAGATAACATTCCATCCAATAGCGCAGCGTAGTCGACGTATCACCAAGACATAGGGTGGTCAAGCCCGATGAATACGCACATTTATGTGATGGGACGACAAGCGCACAACACATCAAAGCTGGCTGTGATATGAATTTCATTTAGCGACACATCACCGACCACTTTGACGTGCTGGAGAAGTCCTTTTCGATGAATTCTCGAAAAAGAATACCGACTCATGCGCGGTATTGTCCAGGATTTCTCCAAAGGATAAAGTAGCAGAATTCCTGGGATCAACAGCAAGCAAACTCTAGCAAAACAAGTTAGAAGTTTACAAATCGACTCACCATACAGGTAAATACAAACAGTTTGCACAGTAAACAAGTTAAACAAACCGATGGAAATTTACGATATAAGCAGCAGGAAACAATTTGAAGTCAATACACCTTATTTGCATAGCGCTACCAGAAATACTTCCTATCAAGTAGATTTTATTCAACAAGCAATCAAACCAACGTATTCACATATAGCGTATCAATCGCGAATGAACAAGCTGCTCGCTACAGAAACACTCATCCTACCTTATCATGAAACGTACAGACCTACCGCATCACCTTTCGATCCAACCGTCTCTGTTAATTGGTCTAGTAGGACCTATTTATCGCAAGCCCTCTCCTGAAACCGGCCTATTACACATTAAGCTCCAGTTACCCACAAATCCAACTCTTCTCTAAATAACAAATCACCAAGTCTCATCCACGTATGCGCCAATCTGGCTTCCGCATCAATCTGACGAGATGAACCGTTCGAACATAATTTCAACAGATAACTGAATGGTTTTTCAGTGTACCAACTGTTTAATACGACTCGTCTACAAATCTCCTTTTCCCTAACACGAAGCCTGAAAATTTGGTCAAAAGAAATCTACACAAACCGTATGTGCATGTTATAAATACTCGAAATCAGAGCGCAAGAGAACCCCGACAATGAAAGAAAAAATGAGCAATTGATCCTAAAAAAAAGTCGTTTTGTGGGTCGTCAAATTTATAGCAAAAAAAAAAGGACAATGCACCAATATGAGGGAAAAGCGGAAAACACACGGATAAGACAGAGAGAGGGAAATGATACCAGGCAATGGTAATGCTTGGAGAGTGATAGATCTCAGGTATAGCAAAAACTCTAAGTACTTTTTAGCAAACTTCTATGACACACATGTGTACAACTACAAGAAAGAAAAATTCCCCTATGACAATAAAATATTACCATCACTCACTCTCATCCTCATTCTCAATAAAGACATCTTCGCATTGCACTTCATTATCCATAAGGCATTGAAAATAGATACCAAACATTACAGAGTACTTAGTAATACCGCCTCATCTACATATATATGTATACATATACACATATATATGTATATATACATACACACACACAGTTTGAATACTTATCCTAATCACCACCAAGAGAAAATCAAAAGAAGCGGGGTGAAGGAAAAAGAGGACAGGGAGTTGCAGGAAAGGGGAGGGGAGAAGGAAATGAGGCACCATTTGCTTCAGGGACACCTGTCGTATCTCTATCATACCCCAACACTCCTCAGCAGCTGTGAAATGGTTGATGATGGGTGCAGTTGGAAGAGGGAAGAACTTTTTGTTCTCCCATCAAGCTTCCTCTTCTCCTCCTTTCATCCAACATTCCATCCCACCTTCCTCGTATTCTTTACTACTACTACCACTGCTATTACAACTACCCTTACTCGATACATACATCCATACACACACATGACAGTCTTAAACAATGGTACAAAAGGAATAATGCCTTTGTTTCCTTTACTTTGTATTATACGCACTCATTCACTTACATTACATAAACCCCAAAAATACACGTTACCATCATTACCCATTCCGTTCCTATCACATTCTCATTCGACAATCCTCTAACATAAATCATACCTAATGGCCAAAATTTCCATCTGCTGTTACTTTATCCCAACCCAAATAAATAAGTACTTGATATGATATATAAAGGAAAAAAAAGAATCATTCTGTTAAATGTTATGCATTTATATAGGGAGCAAGCAGTAAAGTATATATATATATA
>NW_018108511.1:57241-72389 GCF_000183805.2 Loa loa
AATATATATATATATATATATATATATATATATATATATATATATATATATATATATATATATATATATATATATATATATATATATATATATATATACGTAATATATTGCTGTACATGTTGTCATTTTTCCTAAACATAGATTTCCTTACGCGAAAAAAAGTAGGGGGATAAAAAGCAGCGAAGAAGAGATGAATGCCACCGTTCCGCTGTGACCACCAAGGTTACTATCATATTCATTATTAATGCCAACTCAACTGTAACTATTACCGATACACTAGACTTTGTTGGTACTGATACTACTAATGTTACACACCTCATGATCACTCCTTTCACGATACAATTATCGTTAACATTGTATCCGTCATTGGTACTGTCATCCTATTCAATAAAAATCCACTCTACAACTAATGCTACTTTCAACTACCAATAGTTTTTAAAACAGAATATACATGTTAAACAAATTAGAGCAAAAAAACTGCATTAAATTCCTTCATAATAGAATAAAATGTAACGCCACTCCTGCTATTAATTATCATTTGTAAGTTGTTCCTTCAACTAAGTCTTATTCGCAGCACAAACACTGATCCAATAAGATATCTAAGGCCTTTCCACTTCTTTACCGTCAAAATCTTTCTTATCGTCGTTACACTTACCTCAAGACCAAACCGCATTCAGACGACCAACAATACGTCACACGTCAGTTCTTTTTACACTGGTGAAAAGTTACAATGAATGTTATAAACCAAAATACGACACAATGGGAAGTATTAATTTCAATTCGTCCCTGAATTAATTACCTTCTTCGGATTACCCAGAAGTAATGACCTTACGAGATACCGGAGAATTTTGCATATTTTAGCAACATATTTTCCACTAAACACATACTGCAAATTGCATCGGCATCAATGATGATAGGGTAAGTGTAGTTCATTTCACCGTTCATAATAACTGCTACAGCCAAAGTAGCTATCACAAATTGCAAAACTATTGTTGACAAACTGATACATATGCATATGACAGCTCCGGATTGAAACTACAACTCTTCTGGATAACAACTTGAAGTGGCAGCAAATCACAAAATAATCTCACAAAATAATCCCAAGATCTAAAAAAATAATTTCTCTAATCCGAAGCCATCCAAACAATGGAAGACTTCAGCTGTTAATTACCTCGCTTACTGTATATATACAAAACAACGAGTGGAACACATAGAACAATAACAAAAGTACCAAGAATTTCCACTGATCTGATCTGCTTTTAGTAACCGTGAAGACAAATGGTACCGGTAGAAGTCGAACACGACTACACCAGCACCATATAGTGTTTAGTAAAAAGCTTTTTTTGCGGCAAAATAAGACCACGTTGAGCATCACCCACGGCCATATGCATTATTTAAGCAGCATTTGACTTCATCGGAAATTGAGAGTTGTCGACCAAGATTATTCGGAACGAATTTATAGTATAGTGGGGAAAGGATGATTATGATTATTGTAAGAAGGGGGCGTCGCCGTGATACGAGGCGAAAAACAGAATAGTGATACGACCTTCAAATTCTAACGTCTCACTACCCATGTCTTTCACCACCGACACACAGCATGCTCCAGAAATGTAGATTGTTTCTTCCGGTATACGCATTATCAAACTACACTCCTTAGAATGCTTCTTATAATTTAAATCTCCAAAATTTGACCCCACCTACTTCGCCTTAGTACTTCCCAGACGCACCCTGAATCACAAAATGTAATTGGGCCCCAGTGAACCCGCTAGGCGATGTAAAAATAGTCCTGCTCTGTCGTGGACAAACATAAAGTACATTGGAAGACATGAAAACTAGACACGCAGGAGTGTAATTTGATTAGGTGCTTCAGGAACTTGTACAACAACACAGAGAATAACGAAAATATTTTTTAACATCGAAAGTGGATCCTAACGTTTCCGTACATCTCACATCTTTTCAAATAACTTCCAAACAGCTTAAAAGTCTAAAACCGCGTACGTCCATAAAGAGACGATGACACGTCGCGGTGCATTTCATCTGGGACTAAGACCAGGGAATGATAAAATCCACATTCAACTTACAAGAAATCACGACACATCTCATGAGCGACCTAAACCAAACATCGAGCAGCGGAAGGGAGGAGGTTGTCCAAAATCGCTTACAAATTTACAAAAAAACATGTTCTACCAGGCTAAACGACCAACGTACCGCTATACCGTATTCCCCTAAAATGTTCCAAAAAGTGGCAAACACAGCGTGGATGAACGACTGGTCTAGAAATAGCCTGGACTATATGGACTGGTAAGAACCGAAGCCCTAATATTAATCAACAAAACCCGGGAGCTTGAAACAACTTTGGAACCGTTCCTTTGATGAAGCGCTGCTCGGTATATGTAATACAAGCAATGAACACTACTTCGCAGCACACAAAACGAAATACAAGATCGGAAAAAATGAGCATTTAAAGAACAGGAAATGTTTGAAGGAAGTGACAGTCAAAACTGGACGTCGCTTTCAATATAATCCACAACACCCCATTAAACTTCACTCCGTAAAGGAGGTAAGGTGTAAGAGTAGTGATAAATTAGGAACTAACCATTAGCGATTCCACTCGTTGATCATCGGTAATGTAATGCGAATAATCAGATGGGCAATAGCAATGCCCAAACAGTGTAGGACAAATCACATTTTGTAAGCTTCCTGAAAGACTTGATACTAAATAATAAACGTCTGGATAGTCTTCCTGTACCCCACAAGACTTATGTAACTGACTCACAAAATCTAAGATTGCAAAAGATTGCAAAAGAGATGAAACACAATTGCCTCTACGAACCGAAAGAAAAAGTAGTGGTGAATCCTACTTTAACAGATGCATTAACAGACACCACCAATTAGTTTAATCAAACACAATGAGAATTCAATTTACTGTGCCAAATCAAATAGAGTTAGAATCTGACGTGAAGAAACAATAGAATGAAAGCCTCAAGATACGTCATTTGAGGGACCCCGATATCATCGAAAAGATAAGCCACAAGCAATATCAAACTTATAATTGCAATCGACAAATCCAACATAGTATCGGTAACAGTAGTTTCAGTTTAATTGAAAAGAAATGGCAGTAACATACGGTGATCACTTACGTAATGAAAGGAAAAAGTGACCCGATAAATAACGACCTATTACACCCCAATGAAGCGAAGAGAAAGCTACGTGTGTGTGTGTATGTGTGTGTGAGTGTGGTGACTGCTGGGTGATGGTGGCAGAAAACTGAGGTTGGCGGTAGGGGAAGAGTATAGATTAGGTCGGAAACCTTGCCGCAGTTGCGGCGTTGACAGATATGACGGATGCGATAGAGAGAAGACTACTGTCAACCCTTGGAAAGCTGAAATTGCAAGTGAGAGGAAGGAAACCTAAACACAGAAATGGATGGAGTGAAAGGATCGGGAAGGAAGGGTCAAAGCGTGACAAAACCAAATGGAAACAGCTGTATTTTGTCGACGAGATGAGAGCATTTGAGAGGGAGAAAGGTCAGGTGAATAATTGAAAGTTAAGGTTGGAGAAATAGAGGAAGTTGCAGATTCAAATAGAGTTGTTTCGGTGTATGGCCAAATCATCTCCCACCCTCCCTGGCGACCGTTTGCATTTGCACACACAGAGCATTCATCAGAAGCAGCCAACTCGTGAAAGCAGTTAAAGCGACAAGTTCGGGGACCTTCGGAAGGGGTAAATTACCCCATCACCACCACCACAGTCTTTCTTCTTCGTTGTTGGCTGAGCAACATGACCCTCCTCCTCCTCCTTCTCGTTCTCCTCCTCTTCCTCCACCATCTCCCAGCTAGTTTTTATGCCTGCCAAGTGAGAGCAACCAAGCGACACAATAACGAGCTCACGAGTGAGGATCACCGAGGCGGGGCTCACATTCTTTTCCGTCTTCAGTCCATCGCTCAACAAATATCCCCACCCTCTGTACCATTCTTTTTCCCATCTTCCCTCCAGATTCAGAAGAGATGCAGGTGACGAGGAATGAAGAAAGTAAAAGTCTACATTTGCTCAGCAGTTGCAACTTGCAAAGGATAACATTCCAAACAGAGAGTGGAAAAGAATGGAGTAAGCAATGAAGAGTTTAGTTAGATACAGAAAGAAGCAAAAGAAAAACGTTAATGGAATTTCTGGCGTCCAACAAAAAACGTCGCCACCACAATGTGAGTGCATGGCGACCTTCCCACTTTCATTCTCATTCTCATCAATTGCATACATTGCCACTCTGTCACCCCTCATCATCCTCTTCTCCCGTTGTAGGATTAATTCCAGCTATTTTCAACAAGCATCCTTCTTTTCTCTCCTCTCTTCTTCCTCACGTCTATTCTACTTGATACTTCCATCGATTGGTTTGTCGCGTGTGAGCTGGCATAACAGCAGTGATTTCGCAAAAGATAGTTATGGAAACATTTCAGAGCAAGAGATACCAAAACACTGCTGCAGCAGCACCATCAAGGCAGTGCTGGGATGCAGAGAGGGACAGACATAAGTGTGGTATAACGACACGTGCTACTAGGAGAATTGCGCGGGGTCAGTAGCATGAAGTGATGGATAGCGAGAATCACATCGGGAGGGAAAACTGCCCCCATGGCCTCTCTCAGCAGGTATGCCACAAAAGCTTTCCCAGCATCTTTCATTCCTCCTTTTTTTTTCTCACTTGAACTCGACCCATTTCCACTTCAGTTTAAAAGCCACCCTAACCCTTCTCTCACTTTAGTATCTTCCCAATCGCTAATATCAGAAAATAGTCAAGAATGCGGACAACGTACTTGTAACCATTCGCAATTTCCTCAGTCACCCCTCTACTCTCCATTGCTGTATTAATCTTTTCATTTTTGAACCCTGCATCCCTAATTCTTTGTCTTCGTAATCCTTCAAGCTTGCTGTATTCCTGCAAAATACCCATTTTCTTTTTGTTCCCGACATGGCTCACTCACTAAAATTGAGATGATTAATGGAATTCAAAACGTAGTCACACTTTCAAACTTACTCTTCTCACTTTCAAAGAACTTAGTTTTTCCCCCTCTGCGATAAAAGATTAACTTTCAATGTCAACATATGAATATATTTAAATCTGATGCAGCCAAACTTGTTTCAACAACAAAAAAAAACGACCTAACCCTACCCTATATTTTATAATGCCACAACTATAGGTTAACGCTATCCGTCATACAAAACTATCGTCCATCTGCATATCTCCAGTGATGTACACACACACACACACACATGCGTATATACATAAACATATGTACACATACACGCACATATATACATAGATTATAAAGGGATGCTTAATTCTTAAAACTCTAAGTATAATGCCCTTTCTCTAAGCTTCCCTCACACTGTTTACCTCACATCAGCAAAAAAAAACTTTTTTTCTTTCCCAGAAACAACGGGAAACGTGCCAACGGTGACTTATTCACTTCTTCATTTCCTATCTTCTCAATTCTGATTTATTTCATTTTTTCTCCAAAAAAAAGCAATGCATAAAAATACGATGCTATCTTTTTTTGTTCATTAAAAATGAAAAAATCCCAAGAAAAAAATCACTACCATTGAAGCAAAAAGACAATATTTATCGTGAGTATAATGATGTTGGGACCTCACACAAAGCACCACTCCTATTCCTACTGCTTCATGCAATCAAATGGGTAAAGGATGATTTAAAAGCACTCTGAAAATTAAAACCAAGGAAAAAAAATCCAAAAGAGAAAATATATAGATATATATACATATACGTACGGATTCCTACTATTGGAACCGTACATGTTACCTCAAAAGAAAATGAAAGGTCTTTGCTACCTTTATCTATCCAACTAACAAAATCGAACAGGTCAGTGAAGGACAAGTTCTGGTAGGACGGAAGAGAAAGCAGGATGAAATATGATGCATTTTCAATCGCTTGCAAGTTACTATAAAGCATTTTTGTCTATTCACTTAGTGTAGAATAGCTTCCCCAACTTATCCCGTCTGCTTATCTAATTGATTAACTAGAAAAAAGCACTTTAGTATCTTCTCAATCACTAGGACAACGATCACTTAATTAAAAATAGTTTCCCATGAACCATCTCTCAATAAACCAGCTAGAAAAATGCATAGTGAGATGACTTAATATTATCCTATCATCCATACATAGTATTGATATATTTTTTCTCTGGAAACTAAAAAATTTCGAAATCCAAGCATTTCCAGCCATATAATCTGTTACAGAAACCACGAGAACAATATAATTACCCAGCAGAATAAATAAGCAGGAGTTAACAAGCAACCAATGAAATGATAAAATAAAATATCTAATCTATCATTCAAAGAAGCAATCAATCGTTATTGAGGGAAAAACTTACGAAACATTTATGTGGCATCAATTTACAAGATGTTTAATTTGAAAATTCAAGGTTAAAAAAAACACATACCTTGCGGCAATATGTGTTGCTCAACCAAAGTATCAATTGCTCCAATTGCCGATTTACGTACCTAAAAATGAATGCACTCACAAATATGCTTGACCCACTTTTTTCCTCAAACTGATAACAGATCACCTCCAAAAAACACAAAATTGATAATAGCTGTAAATTACTTTAAATTTGCGCTTACAATTCTCTTTCTAAATTCATCACTCGAACAGATTAAAAATTGAATACAGCAAGAGAAAAAGAAATTAAAGCAACATAACAACGATTAAAGGAGTAAAAACCAAAATATCTATATCTGCTTATAATATTAGTTCTCCACACTTTCCCTTTGTTAAAGCATTAAGCAAGATTAATGCATGTTCCATCACATTCTTCAAATGTTTATCTCTTTTCAACGACTGATTATTGCAGATGCTGCAACAATTAACAACCACAACAATACGATAACAATTTGGAAAAAAATATCAACAATTTATGCAATAAGAAAAAGTTGACTAGTTCAAATAACATCCCAATGAAACAAAGAATCAAAGACCAAGAGTCAGGTACTCATGTGAAGATGTGGAAAACAATAATACTCATTTATCAACTATAACGATTTAATATCAGTTTTCTGAAAGAAATCAAATATATAATCGTAGCTTTTCATATACGCCCATTACATAAATCCCTTTTGCTTGCATAAAATCAAAAAAAAAAAAAAAAAAAAACCAAGTGGAAACTTTTTGATTTTTTGAAATATCATAATCATTAACGACAGATGTATTACAAATGAAACAAATGGTTAGTTGGATGCACGTATCATGCTGTTTAAGTGAATCAAAATTAGAAGAATTGCTGAATAGAATGTAAAATCACTATGAAACCATTTTATACATATTCAAATTTCAGTAAAAATCATTCACCGTCTTAATTATTCACCGATATTTACAAACTATTTGATAAATCCTTAAGACTATTCCGTGTATAATTTCGAAAAATAAGACATTGCACGTTAGTACTTGGAAGAGAACTGAAATCTTCAACCTGTTCGTGTAACGTAATAATCCAAACCAATCCCCATTCTCAACTTAATTTCGTTTACTAATGAGAACATATTTTTAGGACAAATACTTCTAATAGATTCAAATCTTTTTGAAGCTCTTTGGGACGACTACTCAATATTGTTATGAGATCAACCACATTTTAAAACGAGCTTCCGAAACTTAGAACACTTCTTTATTCGTTGAACCTAATTCGCCTATCACTAATTGTCCTACTACACTTCACTGCATATTATGTATGACATTATATCGATTTGGCTGAAAAAAAATCCCAAAAATTTTGACAATGATTTCAACATTCTAAACTATTGTATGTAAGGCAACGTTTTCTTATCACTCTTCCGTATTACTCACAAAACGTTGTATTACCCGGAGAATGTTCAGACATTTTTAGGTATCATTCTGAAATATCACAAGAATTGAGACATTAACCACTGCTCGCTTCTGATCCATGAGTGAATGAGTTTATAAACTAAAGGATGTTAATATTTCTTCTATCCCTCCTCGACATCTAGCATGAAATAGGAAATACGATCGATGTATTGCTAACTTCATGCAACAAAACCCGATCTTATACCCTTCTCCAACAAATTCAGCAATAGATAAAATCTCCAATACCTGACTGCTGAATAGCACTTTCTCCCAAATAAGCATTCCCATTTTTCAATTCGTAACTTCAGAAGAATTTGAAAAAGGATCTAATTTAGTGTTTCTGCCAACGACGACAATGAATTAGCGTTTGACAAGATGGATGCAGTTCGAAATTTTTGGCCTCATGTCAATGGGCGTCCTTACACTTGTTATGATGGACAGCATATTTAAGTGCAAAGTCATCGAAAAAAATCAGAACTCATATCTATCATGTCACCATCGCACCTATCCCCCATATACGACCAAGTGCGAACTCATGAATATCCTTTCTTATAACATCTAGCAAAACCACTGCTCACTGCATATTATCAGCACCAATTTTTCATTTTCGCTTCATTATAATCATAAAAACCTCGTGCCACCATTTTTGAAACTCCGTCCTTGATTCCTCGGACGCTTCTCCTTGTTCATCCAGAGAAACTAATAAAAAGGAATGGAACTGTTGTGGTTGACTGATTCTCTCTCCCTTCTTTTTTTCAAGGTCAGAAGAAACCTACTGATGATGTTGTTGGTGCTTTTTGCTTGAAGAGCTTTTACAACGGAACAGCAATTTCAATTCGATCGCTTAAAAAACGGCCCACAAAAAGGACAAAAAAATCCAAATCATTGCAGTGAAACGAATACGAAGACAACGAAGAAAAAAGAAACGAAAAAAAAAGCAAAATAGAAAAAAAAAGCAAAATAGATGGCTGTGAAGAGCAGTTTCTCCCTCCTTCTTAATACGCATCTGTCATTTTCCCGCGGGGACCCCTTTCGAATTATTAAACTTAGGTAATCTTAGTGATCCTGATGAACTACAACAAAGCAAGATTAATCAATGTAGCGTAAGTCTGTGTTAGTTTTCCAAAATCAATGCTTTTAACAATTTCAGTATGTGGAAAATAAAAGCTTCAAGTTGACTAGATATGCAAGTAGAACTTAAGTAATTCGTTATATACACTGTTCTACAAAAGCGACGGGTGAAGACATCAGCAATATATCGGATAGCAACGTCAGTAAAAGTATTCGGTCAAGTGTAACTAAATTACTGGGAATCTGAGCCGTTTCCACAAATTTCAAAATTGAATTGAAAATTTCAAGCTCCCAAAAGTGAATTTCAAAACCCCCCCATAGTCATTCAGTCTTATTTGCGTAAAAATGAAAGTTAGTTCGAATAAATGAGTGTAAGTTATTAAAACTGAAATAAACATTTCGCTGAATTAGACAAAACAGACAATTTAGTTTGGGTGTTCTGATTCAAATTAAGTAAGAAATGTAAGAAATAATTATGATTTTTTCCTTTTATTTTTCCATGAAATAAGATAAATAAGAGAACAATAAAAGTTCTTGGAATCATTTTAGTAAAGATAGACACACTTTTCAGGGAAAAAGAAAAGTATTGTGCAGATAGTACTGTAAAAATAAGAGAATTACATTAAAAACCTGTTACTGCAAATCACCCCTCTTCGAAGCTAACAAAAACCTGTTCAATTCCCAAGAACAGCCTTCCTTCTACAGTATTGTCGGGAAAAATTTAGCAAGTTTTGGAACAATCATCAACCACGGAAGATGTTTTAAAAAGATAATCGAGCAACATAACAGAAAAAGAAAAAAGGGAGCAAAGAAATGAGATTTCAAAAAATTTCTTCTAACATCTGACAAAAAGACAAAAGGAACTTCACGTAAGAATATACCATCCCTTAGTTATTATTCTTAAAATAAGCTAGAAAATGTAAGTGTATTTGATTGCAAAAATAACCACTTACATCATCCGCAGTATGGTCCAGAGCACTCGCTAATAATGCTGGGAATACTTCGTGGACTCTTTTCAGCAGATATTCTACTGCCATAAATTCAACATACAATGATGGAACTTGCTCCACTAACATACAACATAATTTACTATCTGCAATTCAAAAGGAAATTAGTTTAATAAATATAAAAGATTCACTTCAACTATATATACATATATCTTAAAAAACTCGTCCATACAAATTTTCATCTACCCTTCCATTCTAAATGCGATAAAACTGATTTAATTCTGAAACAAGAACACACCGACTGTCCCATATCCCTGTTAACAGTCAATAACAATCCCAAACCTTGAATTCGTTCAAATTCAAATGAACTTTTCACCTCATCTGAGTTCTTAATAAAAAATGAGCTTCTCCTTATTTAGGCGGTGTTATTTACTGTAAACTGAGTTTAGTCAACACAATGTCAACATACAAGTTAGTTAATTTCGGTAACTGGGACAAGCTGTTAATCCCTTTAACAAGAAGACCAAATATATATACTGTTGTAACCGAGTGCAACCTCATCGACTTCGATGTTTTGCATCGCATAACTCAGTTTAAAAATAGCAAGTTTGAAGTGTTTCTTAATAATATAAAAGCGGTGGATTCGGCGAACTCCAATCTCTCGAGTATTTCCGGAGAATTATTTTAAGATAACAATGTAAAAAATTTGGCTATTTTCTTATCACTGCAAAAGTACCTGTTTCTTTAGCAAACACATTTTCAATCAGACTAAAGACAACTTCAATTCGCCGTTGCTCTTTTTCGATGTTCAACATCCGTGACAATTTCGACAAATCACGGATTGCAACTGCCCTGGAAAAGTTTCTACTTCGACCAAAAATTATTCGAAAAACAAAAGAAAAAAACACAACCTTTCAGTTAAGAATTCTAAGAATGAGCTCAGGTTAGAGATCAAACGCACAAAACTAAAACTAAAATTTGCCAGTTTCCGTAAGCAAAAATCCTTCAGAGGAACAAACCACTTCACCATAGTTAATCATTCATAGAGATGTCCTTATCCTTGCAAGGCATTCATAGAAATGTCTCTATCCTTGCACATGCAGACTAAATCAACTATGTGATGAGGATGGTTCTGAGACAAACAAATAATGCAGCCTACCTCTCTATGAAATCAAAAGGATAACTTTACTGAAATTCTCAAGTTCAAATATCCTGTCCGTACTTGAAAATAAGAATTTTGGCATTTATTCAGAACCTTATTTACCATTTCCAAAAACTAAAAGACTCACCTGTCCGACAAGTTTTCGCTACGTGCATACAGTAAAAAGGTATCGTAGTGAAGTACTTCCACAGTTTCTATTTCCATTTCTGGAAATAATAAAATAAAAGCCCTACTTTGATGGAAAGTGAAATCATTTGCTTTTCATGAAACGGAGAGGTAGAGCCTTTGATCTAAAATGTAATCAACATCAGACTTACATCTGTCTGAGTAATGGAAATAAAACTTTCAATAAATCCCATATTATACATGCACAACCAACCTTCGTTAAATTCACTTTCGTTAAATTCAATAACCATTTCGGGAAAATTAATAGCTGCAAATAAAAAATCTTTCTCACTGGATTGTATTTATACCAGTTCCAGATTCTCCAAACTATGTAAATCTTACTGGAAATTCAATTTCACATAGCGAGTTATGTAGTGGCTGTTTAGTACAATTAAAATTAGTTTTCATAGGGTTTTTTCAACTAGAAAAATACTTTACCAACATCAGTAGTCAAAAATGTATTGTGTATTAGTAGTAGTCAGAAATGAAGCTACAAATTCGAGAAAAAATTGAGACGATCCATATAGGGTGGATGGTTTTTCGGATGGGCCAAATCTGTGAGGTTAAGTTAGAAATCTAAAGAACTTTCTAAAAAAGCCATCTAAGCTATGTTTACAGTAATAAAATAGTCTACAAAAGACGAAACATAAAAGAATATCCCTATTCCTATGACTTACCTGTAGTGGAGAAATAATTAGTCGCTGCCATCGTTATTTTACTGTCCAAAATTGTATTTGAGAAAACGCACTGTTTCCCATATAACCAAAAAGGAAAAGTTTTCTCTGAAAAAAGGAAAAGTTTCTGGAATGTTTTGGCCGTAATCGATTAAAATCCCTACTATATCACGATGATTAAATATTCCACCAGCAGTATACGAGTTCCAATTCAAAAATGAGCTAAACGCATAGTTTGAAATCAGGGATTACCTGAAAAAATTAGTAATTTGAATGAAAGTAAGAAAAAAAAACAGATATCTATCCCTTATTGCTGCATGAAAGATTAGCTATACTTAATGACACCTATCTGTCACTTCCAAACCTATCTCCGCATTCAACTAGCCCACCTGTTCGTTCAATCCCAAACAACCGCATGAAAATACGTAAAATTCGTCCATACGAAGCGTTACATTCGATGGCTCTCGAATATAAGTAATAAAGTCGGCATGGATAGTATGGTTGATGTTCGCATCTGAAAATTGAGGTATCATTTCCTTGGATTTATCATTAATTTCTCCATTTTATTCTTCATTTAGCATTCCACTTATTCATATCACATAAATAGTATATGTAAATTAATGATACCATCGGTATAAAAAAAAGAAAGTGTGCGCAAATATCCGATAGTAACAAGAATGAAAGTGACCATCAGTCGAATGGTCATTTTCATCCTTGCCACTATCGATTACAACTCCCAATAACACGCGTGCCGAGCTAGGTTGATAGGAAGGTGATTGATGTCATACAAGCAAAATTACTTACCTTACTAAATAAAGTAAGAAATTTTGCTTGTTTGTGATTTGGTTCCTTCGGATATTAACCCACACATTTTTGTTTTTCTTTTCTTTTTTTTTTTTTTTTTTTTTTTTTTTGTTACCGAATAATCACAAACAAGATGATCCATCATGTGATTGCCAGTGTGGAATATTTGATTGATAAGATTGAGTTATCATAACTTTGTTTAATTCTCTTTGTCTATGATTTTTACCTTACTTATAACTAAACTGTTGAGATATCAGTCGAATGATTACTTTCATCCTTGCTACTATCGGTTACTCTCCCAATAACACACATGCCTAGATAAGTTGACGGAAAGGTGACTGATGTCACTTGTATGGACTAATTTTATCATATTTTATTGCTATTATGGTAGTATTCGTTCCGCTCTTATATGAATATGATAATCAGACATTGTGACAATTAACAGGATACAATATGAGGCCTAAGGTCTCCTAAGTTAATCCATTAACGTCCCATAATTGCTATGCCAACTTGCAAACGTTGTTCTATCATCCCTTCTTCAATGATTATTACAAAAAAGCTTTCTTACCTTTGGATTACCTTATTTTTCAGTATTGGGCAATTCGAAATGAGTTGAACGTCAGCATGACGTTTAGTTATTTACGGTTAGTTTTTTGTGACGTTTAGTTATTTTACGGTTGATACAAGTCACTTCGAACTACATCTCATAAGCTTACAACGAGTTTCTTCTGGATAAATTTCATAAACTTACAACGAGAACTCCCAGATAAATCTCACTAAACTTTTAGTGAGTCTTTCCGGATAAATTTCACTAAACTTACAACGAGTCTTTTCGGATAAATTTCATTATCTTTCAAGTCCCTAAAGTTATCTGCAAAAGACGGTACACTAATATACCAGAAGATTTTTGAAGCAGTTATTTTCATTCAATAATGCCGGAGATCAGAAATTGCAGGATCCAGTCAGAAGGTATCATCCTCCTCATTACTTCTCTCATGAACGCATTTCTCAATGCGCATTCTTCACCAACAAAAAGTTCACACTTCCATCGCCTTTTGCTATACTATCTCGTCAAAACCAAACTTTTGTGAATCCAACATTACATTAGGGAACATACGAGTGTCTCCTAATTTCCTTCATCCAAAAATTTAGTCCTTTAAAGTCCAGCTACAGACCTCTGTGGTGATACCAGACTGCTCTAACCCTAGCATTAGAGAATTTGCAAGCAGCTGATATTCGCTTAGACGAAAAAATTTTACTAAAATGATGGAAGGATATTGAAAAAGGTGAGAGCAGCAGATAAATAAGTGAAAATTCATTGATGACAAAATAGAAATATGGTAATTTGAACGAATGAATTTTCTTTCTTCAATTTCCACCAGATTGAAGAGAGAAAACGATCTATGATTTGATCCTGCCGGGTGGACAATACGACGATGGTACGTTATTTCAGCATCAAGAAGAATTATTTGGTGTTCTGTATCAGCATAATGTTTCATCTCTTGTCTGTCGGATTGGTCTACAATTCCTCGACATCGTTATGTAACTGTTCGTAGAAACTAGCCAAGATGTAGGCCTAATTTATAGCTATATGAATAACAATATTAATATTTAGCGTGATTTCAAAGCATTTCAAAGTTATTCCATCCCGATGATTCTCGAAATTTGGGAAGAAAAAAATTACTTAATTAATCAAAAAAAAAAAATTTGCAAATGCGATTTCCGATTACTACTAAAGGTTTGATGCATTTCTGAATAAAATGGTTTAACAATTTGTTTGAATAAATGTTGCGAGATATTTGGTGATATGCTTGAATCGATACATATTCAAGCTATCATGCATTTCAATCCATTCCATTCCATTCCAATATATTCGGTCTATTTCGCCCAATCCGCTTTTATCATTTTTTTTTCTTGAAAGAAAAACATTTTCAATTTTAATCTAAAGTGCAATTAGTCCAGTAAATTAATTGAAAAATTCAATTCCAAACTTTTTTCCAGTAGTCGATTAAAAAATTCAATTTTCAAAATATCTTTAATTTCAAGTAATTAATTAAGTAATTGCTTGATAAGAATAAATTATTTATCAATATTTATTGCTTTCATATTCTCTAACCAACATATTTTTATCCTTACATTACAAACATTTGGTTGTTTTTCGATAGCATATTGCAAATGCATCGGCAGAATATTTCTAATTAATTTAACTTGAAAATTTTTGCTTACAAATGGTTCAAATAAATTGCGATATAATATAAACAAATAGTTTGCATATTGATTTTCTCAAATCATTAATAAAATTAAAATTAAAATTAAATTATTTATTGGACCAAATTCCTAATTTCTAATCCATAAATTTGGCTTAAAAATGTAATATAATTGATAAAACGTGCGAAAGTTTTTTAATTTCTTTTAGTTTTTCTAAAAAATTTTCTACTCCACTTTCAACTGTTTTTCC
>NW_018108511.1:72486-75620 GCF_000183805.2 Loa loa
TTGCAAATATATTTTTAGTAAAACAATAAATTTATCATTGAGATTTGTCATAAAGGTTTAGCAATTGTTATAACTATCAAAATTTGTGAAATTTCATTTGAAGAAGTTTGAAATTTTTGAAATTAATTGACATAAAACTAAATTTTTTATTAAATTCATTTATTGGTATGAATTAAACTGAAATAATTAAATTACTAGTAATCTTTAGTAATCTTTTCCTATTTATCATATATTACAAAGGAATTGATGGAAATTATAATTTATTATCAAAAGAATTCGAAATTTTTTTAATAAAACCAATTAATTAAATAACGAAATAATTAATTGAGTAAATAATTAATTTTCAAATTTTTAGAAACCAACAATGCTAGCAATGGAAACATCAATGCCTAGCTCAAGTAATCAAATGACAACATTAGCTAAGCCGGAAAATACTCCAACATCAGTTATGAAACTTCAATATGTTACATCACGAATTATTGGTAATTAAATTTAAAATTTTAATTTTAATTTTAACGCTATTAAAAATCAATTACTACCAATTGTTGCATACATTTTACTTCATTTAATTTAATTTTATTCTTTAATCAATCAATATTTTTTATTTTATTCAATTTTCAAAATATCTTTAATTTCAAGTAATTAATTAAGTAATTGCTTGATAAGAATAAATTATTTATCAATATTTATTGCTTTCATATTCTCTAACCAACATATTTTTATCCTTACATTACAAACATTTGGTTGTTTTTCGATAGCATATTGCAAATGCATCGGCAGAATATTTCTAATTAATTTAACTTGAAAATTTTTGCTTACAAATGGTTCAAATAAATTGCGATATAATATAAACAAATAGTTTGCATATTGATTTTCTCAAATCATTAATAAAATTAAAATTAAAATTAAATTATTTATTGGACCAAATTCCTAATTTCTAATCCATAAATTTGGCTTAAAAATGTAATATAATTGATAAAACGTGGGAAAGTTTTTTAATTTCTTTTAGTTTTTCAAAAAATTTTCTACTCCACTTTCAACTGTTTTTCCATTGAACTTTTTTGGAAAACGAAAATATATAAAATGGTAATGTCAATTGTAATTTATTTCCTGTTACTATTTCGACGAATTTTGAAATACCACATTTACACATTCTGGGAGTATAATCGGACGAATTCCGGAAATTACCGAATATATGTGCTTCGCTCATATGTTCATCATACAGATGAATTCCGTTCAGATGAATTTGATCATTTACATTGATATGAATGAGGCATATCAGTATCGAAACCATTAATGTTACCAAGTATACTGTAATAAATTGGTAGTTAATTGATAATTAAGTTCAATTTTCCAATTATCGATTAACTGTCGATTAATAACCTATTCTCACAGTAATACGAATCAAAGGTGCTCCCCCGTATCAAAATGATATTGTCCAATATATATTATTATACTATATCGTAACATTAATAATTGAACTTAGCTTTATTAATTAATGAATTTTTCATATTCGTCTCTATCTCCGAAGAAAAAAAAATCATATGATAACAATTATTTCAGTCATATTTTATTCTGCTTATCAATTTCCATTGAAATTGCAAATAGCAAGCATTACAAACAATGAATAAATTCCAAACTTAATCGCTAAAAAAAAAGGGGAAAAGTATTTAAGCGACAATCAATAATAATAAACGATGAAGTTGAAATATGGTTGAGAAATTTTCAAAGTTATCAGTATTGTTATCAATAAATTATACTGAAAACTAAATTAAATGTTATTTAAATGTTGCACTAAAATTTGCTACGATATTTAAATGTTGCGCTCAAATTTGGAGTGATATTTAAATGTTGCGTCCAAATTTGGAGTAATATTTAAATGTTGCGCTCAAATTTGGTGTGACATTTAAATGGCACTCTATAAATTTGGTGTATTATTTCAATGTTGTACAAAAATTTGGGGTGATACTTAACAATGATGAGTTAAAATTGCAATTTAACTGTAACGCAATATGAAAGTTTGATCTTACAAAAGAAGAAAAAACGGATCAAGCCAAAAGAGGGAAAAAAAAACGGATCAAGCATATTTACAAAATATTGTTGTTTATTTGAAACTAAATTAAAACAGTTTAGTGCAATCATTTGCATCAGTATATTTTGTAAAATTTAGACTAATTTTGATGTTGGAAATGTAGAATTATAGAAACTAAAATTGTAATTTAGCTTTTTTTTTGTTTTCATATTGTGTCTTGTATGTTGGATGAATTTAGTAAATTTTAGGTTTTAAAATCAAGCTTGTTTACACTAACTATAATGGTAAATAAATTTCAAAGCCCAACTTGAACAGGATTATCAGTAATAACATTGATATCTTAGTCTAAATTAACCTTAGTTTTAATGATTCATTTCCAAACTCTAGTTTTGAATGGAAATACATGTCAAATTCAAATTGATATCTATTACTATTTCTACAAATTGATATCGTGAAATTGGTCAAATATCAATTTTGGCAGTTGTAAAAATCCGAAATTATAATCAGAAGTCAGGAACCGGTAAAATAAAAGTTATTACTGTTGTGGAAATCATTAAATTTCAGATTCATAGAACACTGAATACTATTGATCAGTCTTTAATTAATCAATTAACCTTAACCTTAATCATTCACTTTCGAACATAATCAAAATCCGTGAAATTTTCTCTATCATATTCATTTTCAGTAATTCGAATAAATTCTCGATAGAAATTGGTGAAATATGAGCTCCTGAGAGATCCAAATATAAGTGAAATTGGTTAAATATCAATCTTGACAATTATGAAATTCTAAAATTACAATCGAAACAGCTTCAGCTCATCCAATTCAGAACTCATTCCTCATACTTTACCATCAAGTTGGTTAGTTAGTTCGCACTGGTCATTTTTCATTATTCAGTTGCCAATTCACACTGGACATTTTTCATCATCGAGTTATTAGTTCAAATTGGTCATTGTTCATCATCGAGATCACGCCGATTACTCATCCTTCCGGATTCTGTTAGCATTGCACTGCAAATAAAAGAATAATGCAAAACAATGAAGAATAAGATAAACAATTAACGATATCAACCACTATTGTCAATCATCTTGCGGACTATATC
>NW_018108512.1:0-2338 GCF_000183805.2 Loa loa
TATATATATATATATATATATATATATATATATATATATATATATATATGCCGCTATTAACACAACTTCTGTGCATCGTTATTTTAGCGTAAAAATCGCAATTTTAGGAAGCCAGAAATATCGGTCTTAACTTTTGTTTACTTTCTTTCGTCCTGTACAGATGTTAAGTGTTCGTTGGGAACTTTATGTAATTTAGATGATAATTTACTGTCCCATTTTCTGTATTTATGAAATGACCCTATGATATGTTCTGACTTGCAGTTGCTGATTTTTTTCTTGTTTTGAAATTTCGTTATCAATATGAGCTAAATGGATTAAATATTCTGAGTAACAAAAGTTGTCTGGAATAAACAAAGTTGTCAAAAAACGTCAAATACACTGAACATATTATCAATATTTTTCATTGATATATTTATGTTTTTGTAATATATCGATCGTTATTACTATCATCATCGCTATCACAGTCATTATTGTTATCATGCAGGGCATTGATAATTTAAGTAAATGATAAAACGCTGTGCGAAATTTTTTACGGGTGATTGTAATGTGTCTTTTTTTGTGTCTTCAATGTTTTATTTTGTTAATTGTAAAGTTTGTTTTCTCTTTTTTTTCACAACATTTAATAAATCTTAACAGCTTCTGTAAGTTGTTGTATTCCAAGATTTCAAGAGAAATTTGAAACTGTATTCTGATGCTTACAATATTATCAAATCAGAAGAGCCGAAAGATTTCAAGTGGAAACATTTAGTCCTAAAAAAACTGTATTACAGGATACCTCGGATTAGCATTCCATAGAAAGTCGTGGAAATCTTCCCCCTGTATTTCACACTTTTTTTTCCGAATTTCAAATTTCATCCGACATTCGATTGTCTTCGGATTTTTGTCCCATAATCTGATGAGATTCACACCGATTCAGAATCAGCCGATTCTTACTTAATTGAAATCATTACGTGAGAGACTTGGATCAGCTGAGCATAACGGTACTTTTTGGTAAGCAATTGCCTTAAAGATCAATGAATTTAGTTTCAAAAAAAGCACAAATTTCAAAAATGTTTCGTAGCAGTGAGTATGTATTCATCATACTATCATTTATCGAATCATCAGCGTTTTAAATTATTAAAGGCAAGTGACAGCATCAGGTATAAAATCCATGAAAGTTTTAACAAAAAAAAACGCAATCTGCTGAAAATGTCCAGTCCTATGTATTAGGAGTGCAAAGGAAAGATCAAATCAAGATCGAACCTCAATCTGCGAAAATTATTTCTCCTATCACAAAAAATAAAAAACGTTCTATTTCAAATTAAATTATCATCCAAGAAATACCAAAATTCACTTTTTCATTTTGTTTCGCCGGCATTTAATGACAAGTTCAATTATTTGATAACTTACTTTAACATCAGATAACTTCCATCCTCAACAGACATTAGTATTTTTAAAAAAGTTATGACCATAGGATACTCTAATTGCAGAAATGTGGCATCAGTAGTAGTTTAATATTGAAAGGTGATAAGTTAACATTAAAGCTAATGAAAATTTACTTGTGAAAAGATAAAGAATGCATGCGCTGAAACTTAATGTCATAATTCAAGAATAGTCTTATCTATCCTTCGTTTTTTTTTGTGTTTCCAAAACAATAAATTTCATTTTGGCCTGTACAAGACCGCAAGAATTTATTGTCAAAAGATTAGGTTGCAAATTTCTTTTCCACATTTACTAAATTAAGCTGTTTTTGCATCTTTAATTTCTCATCTTTTAAACACTTCTCAAACTTCAAACACTTCTGTTTTTAGTATCTTTCAAGAAATAAGAGTGATCTTTGTACTTTATATTTCATATTTTCAAATTAAAAAGAATCAAAAATATCATAAAGGCTACATATTGACAAAAGCACTGTACAATTCAGGACAACGAGATCTGGCAATGTACTAAATTTGAGCTTTAAAAATTTTTTGCAATTGTTAAAGAAAGCAGCAGTTTGATGATGAACAGAAACTACAACAGTTGACTAATTACTGAATAAACAGTGTTAGAAATTGTAGCAGTAATAACAATAATTACGAAATAGCAGCGGTTATTGCAATGAAATTTGCTATCAATGTTTATTGTTTTATTGTTTATTATGATTATTATTATCATCATTATTGCCATTATATAAAAATAATATTATTATTGTTATTGTTATAATTATAATCATACAATTATAATTATATTATAATTATAATCATACAATCATAATTATGTTATAATTATAATTATTATTACTATTATTGTTATTATTATTATTATTATTATTATTATTATTATTATTATTATTATTATTATTATTATTATTATTATT
>NW_018108512.1:2528-12165 GCF_000183805.2 Loa loa
ATTAATTATTATTATTATTATTATTATTAGTTATTATTATTATTATTATTATTATTATTATTATTATTATTATTATTATTATTATTATTATTATTATTATTATTATTATTATTATTATTATTATTATTATTATTATTATTATTTATTATTATTATTATTGTTGTTATTATCATTATTATCATTAATTATTATTAGTATTATTAATTATCATTATTAATTATTATTTTTATGGTTGTTATTATTATCATTAATTATCTTATAATTACTATTGCAGTAGCAAAATTTTTAAAATATTATTCGTTCTCGTGTTATAGAATATGTAAAATTGATCGTACCACTGATTTTAGCGAAGTAAATATTGACTCCAGAATGCCAGCTAAAATAAAATGAAATTTTAGAGCAAATATGGAGCAAAACGATAGATTGGAACCAAATGAAAAATTCGATTTTATTTGCATGAATTATTCAAGATTTCCTGATTTGAACAATGAAATTTCTCAAAAACATTCGGAATTGCAAGACAATTATCGATCAGAAAGAAAAAAAATAACTAATGTGAAAAATAAAATGTTGGCAACGAAGTGATGACGTGCTCGGTAAAAGTTTTAAAAAAAATACCATGTTTTTCTAAAATTAAAAAAAAAGTCCGGTTATAGAGAATAAAAGTGGAGAATTCCCGTCGGAGACCTTATTAATCATTAAGAACAACGGAAGCAGTTGAAAAGCGACAATTTTCTTGGACATTTTAGGAATACTGCTTCTCTATCATCAAAAGCAAAAATATTTGTCTTAACGAAAAAAATAAACTTTTTGTTGAAATAACTCAAAAACAAAAAGTTGGTCAAATGATTCTTTCTTATTTTTTTGCCATAAAACAGCAATTTATAACTAATTTTATGGATTATTTTTCCGGATTTGAGTTAAATTTTTCCAACATGAACAGTTTTCTTGATTATAGCAATGATGAAATGAGCAAACCTCAGTATTTTTAAGATCAACTTTTAATTAATTAGGCGTTCAGTGTTCCAGCACCATGTTCAGCATCCCAAAACTGAGCGGAGGAGCGATCGATATTATTGAAATCCTAAAGTATTTGAAAGGTTAGTATGGTTTGGAATGGTAATTTAAACTGTTTTGAACAAAAAGTTGTGATTTTCCAATCGTTTCACAAAGGAACAGGCTTGTTCGAAATTTGTCTTTCACGAATAGCTTCATCTTATTAATTTGTATAATATCCTTACTTGCCATAAAGCAAGAACTAATTCACTGCTCATCAGTTCACCGGCATGAGTCGAGATCATTCGAAGCATGAATATACCATCTTTACGCAAAAATTGATTCGTAAATTTCCGAAGTGATATATCATCAGCTGCGGGCTTTGTTGGATGATCGCTTAATACCCGCAAATATTTACGAATGAAAGACATTCCCTGTATGAAATTAAAGCAAGATTCCATTCAAATTTTAAAAATTTCAAATTTTGAAATTTAAAAATAAAAATGGAAGAGTTGTAGCACAATTGAAGGACGAAATAAATCGATTATTAGAATAATTTGTTTGCTATAAAGAAGGCTGAAGTAGTACAGCTGGACTAGTAATACAGGTGACAAATTAGAATTAGTACCAAACTTTTATAATGCTGTGACAATCGGCAAATCACTATTTGTAACTTCTCAAATTTTCGCTACATCGATCATACTTAAGGATTTGTTCAAATACTTAGCAATCTTTCTTTCATTAGAGAGCTGATATATAAATCTTCTATACTGTAATACTACGTTGGACTTCATTTAATTTACTCAGTTCATTTCAATCTTCAATCCTAAAAAAAACTACAACAAAACGGTAATATTAAGATGAAAATTTAACGAATAGATAGAAAATAACGAAATGTTAAGAAATGAAACTCATAAATGCTGCAAGAAAGAAAGTTACCTGACTTGGGATGAACATTGCAAGTATCCAGTAACAGCTGTTGAAAACTGTTATCAAACCGACGGTTAAAAACCAAAACCATAAAAAAAGGAAAATTTTTTCATTGAACATATTTATCATCAGTACGCATTGCACTGTATGCCGATGAATATTACCGAGCACTCGTACCTAAAGAAAAAAATAAATAAAAAGTTTTATGTCCTAAATTTCAATCTTTGTTCTTTTATCTGGTTTCGTTTTAAGCTTATAATTTTTTTGGGAAATTTGTTAAACTAGACATGAAAATTATTGATATCACAACTGGAATTATTTGTTTGATTTAATCTTGAGTAGCATTATAACTAAAAATTAATTCAAAAAAAAGGGAAGAATCAAATAAATTGATAGCAAGACACCTCGAAATCACAAAGTGTTACTCGTGGGAACATTCCTGTTTGCTCCCATTCAACTTCATGCATCAAATCGCGCAGTAATGAAAAACCATATGTAAGATCATCCGCACCTAATAGATGATTTAACAGGAAGAATTGCAATAGGACGTTAGCCGAATATAATATCTGAAAATAGCCAGTTTTTCAGCCAACATTATGAAACATTCACAATCACAACCTCATCATTCGTGCCATCGATTAGATCAATTACAATGGCGGCACCAATCATATCATCTATTAGATCAATCAAATGCTTCACCATCAGTGTCATTATTGTTGTCATTATAATTATCATAATCATGAAATTATAGATTTCGTCCTAACTTTTCATGCATGTCTTTTATAATATTGTCCTAATATGCATACTTTTATCGATATTTTATGCTCCAGTGGTTAGGACAGATATTAAGATGGAGCAAATATTTCAGGACAATAAAAATCTCAGATAATTATTGTTTTTTGATGAATGTATACTATAAACTTCTAACCATCAAGTTCCTCATCCTACTTATTTGCCATCCATAAAGTATGTGAATGAATCAACAACTTCGTCAGGTTTTTGAGTTCAATAAAACTTAACCTTGATACCAATGTATAACATAGTAACATAGCATCCGCAATGTCTTCCGCATTGACCTTTCGCTTGTACGAACGGAAAGCAAGCTCGTGGTTGTCCATGTTTTTCCAAATGCGCTAGCTAGAACATAGTTCATCTAGTCGATCTTTTGTCACCAGAGTTTTGTTTCAATAAAATTGTCAACATTAATGATGACAATTTTCGAAATATTCAATATGAATGGTGTCATACATTTCTTATTATTTTAAAAATAGAAGAAATGCTATTTTACTTGCACTTCATCCTCCATATGTCGTGCCATTGTATACACTGTGCGACTTTTAACATCCGTATCCATCAGTCTTGCATCGCATGCCATTTGTACAAGGCCTTGCAAATTGATTCCTGAATACTTCCAACATCACTTTCAAAAATCACAATAATTAATTTAATTTTTTGAGCATAATGTTGGAAATACCTGAGTGCCAGTATAACATTCCTCTCCATAATATACAAGGCACATAGAAAAGCAATGCTTCTATAGCAAGAATAAATGGTACCCATTGATAATAACCAATTTGGCGATTTCTCCGCGAATAAATTTCTCGTGGGATATCTTCCTACAATAGAATAGAAAAGGATAGTCAGAAATTTCATCAGTTCGTATGTAACAAATATGAGAATACTTAAATAAATATAAAGGCAATAAAGGTAAGTAAACAAGTAAGAAATTACTTGGCAAGAATCGCATAAGTTACAAATCAATTTTAATATCAGTATTTAAGCCTTGCAAGTAAGTCTTACCTGCATAGGCACCCAGTATGTGTTTTGCACCCAACAATAATTTTCTGTATATTGTTCCATAGCGTCCGTAAAAGTTGCCGGAACCCAACACTGTATTGGGAAACCTTAAAAAAAAACATTGATTAAGAATTTGGAATTTGTGGGGAGTATTTTCCGGTATTTTAAGCGATTGAAAAAAAGAGAAAAAACAATGCATAAAAACGAATCAAAAGAAATCAAATTTACTTACCAACATACTGTTTGGCGGAAACAAGAAGCGCAAATGATGCTACTGAAATTAAAATTTTGGATAACACGTACTTCAAATTTTGTTGAAAGAATTAAAATATATTTGAACTTTAATTTTCAGCTTAAATAAAGAAGGCAGTAAATAAACTGATGAGGAAATTATGATAATTGATTATTCAAAGTGAAATTTTTGAAGCAATTTAAAGGGTGGAAAGTGAACAAACTAGTCTATGCCACTAAATTTTTGATGAATTAGACATCAAATTCTTGTACGATTATGTAAATATTTGTCAGGAGATCACCATATCCTAAGGACGGATCGTCATCTCTTTCATTCTCAATAATCCCGTTTTGACAGACAAGACAAATGCAAATTTCCTCTCTATTCTACACCACTATACCTGAACTGAAAAATATCATCACTATAACTAAGCAAACTTACATATCGTAGTCGTATAATAATAATTTAATTTATCAACAAAATCATCATCAAGTCGTGGATAAAGAGTCCGAAATGCGGATGCCAAATAATACAATATCATCGCTGGACCAAATTCTTTTTTATGTCCGTGGCCTAGTATTACACATACTTATTCCACATATAGATAAATTATTTTACAGTTTGATATGCTTTTTTCTTCTTATTTAATAATATAATATTTTAATAGTTTTACGTTCTTTTTATTTGATATTTATTACTTACTATTTTCTTTAACGCCTTTTTTCTGTGAATTTAATCACTTTCTAGAAATCTCATTCAAAGCTGTTCTGCTCTTCATGTCTATTTCAATCGAAAATGCGTCGCATATCAAAATTTTAATTTTTAAAATGTTAAAAACGAAAGGACTCTTCTCTCATCTTAAAATATATGCACTTTATAATCAAGCAGGAACGAAAGTAAAAAAAAAACACTTGAATAAGTCAATCTCTCGAATTTCCTTTGATTTAGATAACGACAAAGATTTGACCCTTGGAAAACCATTGCAAACTATTTAAAAAATTTCAAAATGAAAAATAACTAAGCAAAAAATAAAAAGAAAAAAAACAAAAAAATAAAACAAAATTCCTCATCTTTTTCAGGATTATTGATGTTAACTACAAGAATATAATTAATGTAAAGTCAATAATTGTTTGCTCATCACACATTATCAGACTTTTGCAGCAAAGAACTATTACAAAAGTAAATAATCACTATTACCGCGAAAAAAAAAGAGCTTATTGAAATTGAATATATGGCTGTATCCGAGCTAATTGGAATACACTAAAATACTTACTGCTACTACAAGTGATTTCCTCCAAAAGTAAGTTTTTTATGTGCATCATCATTTCTGAATCAAAGTTTAAAATCAATTTCAGTATTTTTATTTTGGTATACTTGAATTGTTTTGAAAATTTAAATAAATTTCAAAATATTAAAGATGAAATACCAGCGCCAGGGCCGGCGCTTCCGACGTGATGACCGTCGATGCGCAACTGATGTGTTCCGTCCAACAGCTTCTTGACCTAAAATGAAAAAAAATTGCTTTGCTAATTAATATTATTTTATTGCTCGTTACGTAAAGCCATTCACTTTTTTTTTTGCAGCTAACATACCACAATAAAAATTGCAGTAACCGTAGAATTTGAAACACAACGATCCAGAAAGTGAACATTTCATGTTACCATATCGCCGACTAGATGCAACTAATCAACTTGACCTTGGTTGACCTTGTTCAGAATATGATGGATCTTAGTTAGTTCAATATTATTGAAAGCATTGGTTAAATTAAAAAATAGAAATTATTCAAAAAAAAATGATAATAATAGAAAGGTTAGAAAATGCGATAGAAAAAAATGATAAATATCAAAGTTCAATGGGCACTTAAGAAATTTGATGAAAATTATTTGGCAAACAAAAAAGCAAGCAAAAAGTTTCCTAATTTCGAACAATTAGAAAAAGAAATTTTTCACAGAAAAGCCTCCTTAGCATAATTTCAAAAGCTTTCCCATGCAATCCGTCATCTGTCCACCTCTTTATGATTACATTTCTCTCATAATGGGCAATGTGAAAATTGCAATGTCAAGCAATCATCACAAATGACTTTCTTTTTCTTTTCTTGTCAAACAATTATTTAACGGTCTCAATTTAATCAATTTTAAAACTTTGTGGATAAAATTTCGAAATAATTTACAAATTTCAAAAAATAATCCAAAAATTCGCGCAAAGTTTTGATAAGCTGAATTATTATTGATATTGAATGATTTTGAAATATTTTATCTATAAGAGAAAAAAAAGGGAAAAGTCATTTTTCTCATTTGAAAAATGAAGAAAAATAAGGTCAATAAAATTTTTAACGTTTATAATTCGCTCCTTCGAAAATTTATTTGTTATTTAATAACTTCAAATGTCGAAAAATATAAAGGAAAAACAAATTTCCGAAAAAAAAAGAAATAAAGCAGAAAAAAACTTTTGCAATGCTAGGAATATAAAATCGACAAGTATTTCATTTAAAAAAGTAAAATTTTTTCCATTCATATGAAGAAAACAAAGAGGGTTCTTTTTTTTTGAAATAAATGCAGGGGAAAAAGTAATTAAGGAAAGAAATTCATCGAATAACAAATGATGCTACATAGTTGACAATTCTATAAGAATAGATCGAAAATACGAAATACACTTATATTTTGGTAAAAGAATAGTTGCAAACATGAAAAAAAAAAGAAACAAGTGTTCAAGTTCCAGTTTTGTGAATTTCAATTAGAATTTACATTCGAAGATATCAAGATATCAATGCTATCATCAATAAATGGAAATAGAGAAAAAGATGAAGTCACATTTTTATTTGTTATTTGAAGGAGCGATTCAACTAGTATGATGAATGAAATAGAAAAACGTTTTTTGAATTAAATTGGATAAAAAGTCATCATGAATCAATATATAATTTATTATATTTGACAATTACATATCATATTTAATAAATGTGACGACTATTCAGATCTGCAAATTTAACAGATTATTAAATTTTTCTAAATTTATCTCATAAAATTCACTTAGATCTTAAATATTCTTTCTATATAAACAACAAAATTTTAAATCCAGAAAATCAGCTAGAATTTTTGGCATACAATCTTCGGGCAACTATGCATATGAAATGCAAAAGCTGGACATATGTGGTACAACGATTGAATAAATTGAATTTTGCAGTGAAAAAGCTATAATTTCATAGAGCTGTTTGGGACCAAATGCAAAGATTTGGTTCAATTCAATTCAACTAAAATAACAAGTACATACGCTTGAATCATATTTTTCTTATTGGATACAACTTACTAAGTGGAATATGTTTAAAGAAGTCAAAAAGGATGCAAAGATTATTTCCATTTTCAGGTGAAAATTTTCGTAACAAAAGAGACTGAATGAATTTGTTTTGAAGATTGCTCATAAGATTTTTGAAAACTTCTCATAAGATTTAAGGAAATTGATATCCTTAGAAAAACTTTTAAATGTCGATTAAAGTTTTTCTGAACAGTTGTTTTTTTCTATTATCTTCTCCAATTGATATGTTTAGAAAAACTTTAACTGTCGATATTTGATTTGCAGAAAAAAGGGAAAGCCATTTTCTTCCTTTGAAAAAGTATGAAAAATACGATTAAATAAATTTCAACGCTTATAATTCGTTGTCTTTGAAAATTTTTCCTACCAATTTCATACAGGTAAAGTC
Source organism: Loa loa (assembly GCF_000183805.2). Lineage (NCBI taxonomy): Eukaryota > Metazoa > Nematoda > Chromadorea > Rhabditida > Onchocercidae > Loa > Loa loa. Next base: position 10,178 of record NW_018108512.1, read on the forward strand.
AAAAAAGAATTGACTTTAAAGACAAGAAAAAAAAAGTTTTATACTTATTAATAATAGCTAACACTTTCAGCTGACTAATAATGCAAGTCTTTTTTTTTAAGTCACAGACTTCTTTCATAAGATTTTAGGAAATTGGTATAAAATCAGAAGTAAAAAATTTGACATATAAATTTAAAAAGTTCATTTATGATATGATATCGATATGTATTTGCATGCTCTTTGTTATTGTAATGCTGCAAACAATAATTATTGCATTATAGTTACCCTTTTATGCTAATCATTATTTAATACAGAAATTTTGATAATTTCTACCACTAATGTTCTTGTCATTTAAAAAAAAAATGTCACCAAGAAAAACATATATGGATGAGGGAACATGAAATAAAACCATTTTTATAAGAAATTTGCCGTAATAATTGTGAAATTAAAATATTGCCGAAACTAAAAAACTTTTGAAAATTTTTAAAATGTTAAAAAATTTTAAGGTAATGACAAATTTAGTAAATTCCATCAACATATGTATATACACAGTTCAGCATTTCTGATCGAATTTGAGGATGTTAGTTTGAAATTATTCGTTGATTTGCGCTTGCTCAAAATCGGAAATTTCATTGCATAAATAATATGATATGAATATTTATTAAAAAAGTGCACAATCTTACTTTCATACTAAATTACTAGAGTGAATTGTTAGATGTTTCCTTTCGAGCATTATTTTTTCTATTTATTTATTTATTTATTTTTTTTGAAGCGGTATTAAAGAAGACAATGGACGCCATTGAACTTCGATTTGTCTTCCCGTACATCAATACATTTGGAATATTCATTCCAGAGATCGCATCGATTTTAACATGTGAAGAAAGAAAATGAGAAAACATCTTTTGCTTGGATTATTGGAAAAACAAATGTCTCAAAATGTTAAATGATTGGATAGGATGCTCATTCAAAAATCAATTCCTTCAATATTTTGATTAAAATGAAAAAAGGCCTGGAATATTTAACACAGATATATTGCTAAAACTGGGCGGGAAATTTACCGCGGTCTTGCAAAATCCGGTATATTTTATTAACCCCGATGACAACTGGAATTTCATCCGGAAAAATTGCCACTTTTAACACTTGAGAAATGAAAATGAGACGATTAGTAGTTTTCGTTTGGATGTTACCAAAAAAGTTTCACTTTTAATACAGTTGAAAGTTTTTTAATTTATTGGAATGCTTGAAGAGAGTTTAATCCTGCATAATTACTAAGTGCCATCGATAGTCAAATCAATTTGACGGAAAAGGATCCAATGAGTTATATAATTTCAAATTCAAAAATTAAAATCCAAGAAAGTTATTCACCGTTGAAGTTTAAAAAAAAGTTTCCACAATGAAATTGCTCACAAAATTAATGAATTTTAACAACAATACAATTCGAATGACAGTAAAATAAAAGGGAATTCTACCTATAACGACTGGTTGTGTCATACATTTAGTTGACATATCGCTTTGAGAAATCTCAAAAAATAAGGTAAAAAATTGTTCAATCATAAAAAAAATTTGCTTAAACTCTTTAATTTATGTTAACACAAATGGTTGTATTATAGAAAGTATAAGACGAAGAAATTCTTTAAACGAAGAATCATTTGAATTTACATCAATTTTTAGACATTCATTACCTGCTAAAGCTCCTATTTTTCATGTTCGGACATTTTCTCTCTACTTTTAATTACATATACTGTAAGCATAATGCTACATGCTTGGTTATTCAAATTGCATTATATATAAAAAGTAGTAACTTATTAGATTGAGTCTATGATTTTATTTTTTGTAAGAAAAAGAATGGATAAAAATGGAAGTAAAATTTGGTAAAAAAATAGAATGCATGGATATGTTGTAAATGCGAAAGGTGAGCCAATCATGTAATAATAATCATAATCATAATAATAATAACGATAATAACAATAATAATAATAATTAATAATAATAATAATAATAATAATAAT
>NW_018108512.1:12803-19711 GCF_000183805.2 Loa loa
CACACACACACACACACACACACACACACACACACACACACACACACACACACACACACACACACACACACACACACCACACCACATATATACATATACAAACAGATATATGCGATAATCTACCTGATAAGAAGGGATCGAATCCAAGTGACGAGTTTTCTCTATTGGCGTCTGCTGAAATGATCCCATTATTTGATTAGCATTTATTGTTGCATAATATCAGTTACTGTTACTATTATCATTTCTTAGCATTATTGTTTTACTGTCTATAGTAGCTTTTGCTATCATTGCTTATTGTATTTATCATTGTTATATCTCAAATCATTATATTTATTGAGATTATTTCCATATCCACTGTAATTATTATTAATGATTATTCCGTAATTCAGTATCACCTACTTTGATCTATCATTTTTGTCGGCAATTTCTTCATCTACTACTTGAGTTACCTTTTGCCCTCCCCTTTTATTTGAAAAAAATGTCCAAAAAATTTGTCGAACTTCATGAATGAAATTTCGTTCTTCCAGATTTACGCATTATGTAAATTTTCCTTTTGCTTTGATCCATGCTTGTTTTGCTTGCAAGAAGATGGATTCTGGATTTATCACAAATTTGAAGAAGGTTTAAAATTTGGAATACATCTTTTAAACGCTACAACAGCATGGAAATTTAGAGAATTAGAAATCTGGAAAAAATTTCAGAAAAATTACTGTCCAATTAAATTTCCTAGAATTTCAATGATAATGTAATTTCAATATGAAAGATATAAGATTGAGCTAAATAAATGTTTTTCCATGACTAATATTTTTTCTGTAAAAATTGATAGGCTTGCCTGCGCCCAGTAAGGTTTCGAGACGGCTTCAAGCCTAATTTGCAAAAGTTCAGAAGAAAGTCGTCGATCGGATGACACGTCCTGTTGAGTTATTCGTTGATATGATGCTGGGAACAAACTTAGGGATGTGGCAGCTGAACGTGGTGGTGGTGGTGGTGGAGGTAACCGGCTGGTTGCTGTCCCAGTAGAAGAACTCTGGATACTGGTATTTGTTGACTTATTTAAGAGAAGAGGTAGTCGAATACTAATGGATTCCTCACCCGATGTATTATCGGGACCCCAATACGGTTGTTTCTGATGCTTTCGTTGTTCTAGCTGTTTATGCGGTACATATGGTACGCGATTGGTTTTATCACTTCGAGTAATGCTTATTCGATTTCCCGACTGATTCGGCGAAAACATGCAACCGTTGCTCTTTTTTGAGGTACATACGGCAGCAGAAATGGCTGAAACGTCACAGTTCAAAATGTTCCCAGCTGAAAGTGTTATTTGTTGGGTTTCGAGCAATTGTTTGTAGACGTACCACAGGTATCATAATGGTGTCTCATATCGGTGAACGAAGTGATATGAAAAATCAAAGTGTCACTTTGACTACAGTACTTTTTCAACACATTGCTTTAGCAATTTCAAAATTAAATGATTTTTTTTCCTCATAAAACCGAAAGATGGGATTGATAACAAGGGGAATTCCTGCAAAATTTAGATTTTATAGAGTTACAATAGACAATGATGTTACTGTGATTGTTATTCTGAATATTCAGATAATATTTTGCCAATTAATTCATAATGAGCATGACAAACTGTTGCTTCTATCGATTCTATTAGCATCAATTAAGGCATTTTTCGATCCAGAAAGCATGAATTCTGGACCGAAACTCTATTTTAATTGTTGCTTTTACAGTGGGATTAAAACTGTGCACTGGAAACTGCCAACAGTAAACATAAATTTAAAATAATGTTCCCAATGGCAATAAAAAATTTTGTTTTTTCATTGAGCTACTTCTCCATAAACTCAAAGATCAACCATTGCAACCTATTCATAAGAAAATTTCATTAATGCTTTAGAAAAATAAAGAAATTTCGTTACGAAGTACCATACACACACATACACACACACACACACACGCACACACACACACACACACACATACACACAGACACCAAGTATTAATGGATTATAGGCTTAAATTACCTAGCCATTAACTCAAGTAGTTGGCAGGGGATTCGCGGTATCTTATGGGTCGTAGAACTTTAGAGATCACTTTAGGGATTGTTCCTAAATGTCACATAGGATTTTGGTTTAAGTTAAAAGAGAAAAGAAAACTTAAATGATAAGAAGAATTTATTAAAAATTGTAAAGGAATAAACTGCTAGTAAAAATTCCGTTTATTCAAAGATTTTCCCATTCAAAAAAAGAAATAAATCGGAATAAATATGCAAAATTTCTAATTTCTAATAAACGTAAGGTTGAAAATAGGTAGATAGAATGACAGATCAGACTATGACAAGCTATAAGATTAACAACAAAAAAAATTTGTCTCCGTCTCTCTCTATTTGGCACCTAAAGCAAATATCAATTACTTTGCATTGAAAAAGATTTCAGCAAGCTGGAACAAGACTAAGTCCTTTTTCTTTTTCTTTCTTTTCTTTTTTTGGGTACAAACATTTCCCTAGTGGCTTGTTGTAAGACCTGAAATAGTGAGCGTTGTAACAAAAAAAAAAAATGATTAGATTTTTAGTTTCCGTAAGAGGAAAAGCTATGCCTCGATAAGGGCAAGATAATTATTGCTAACTATCAATGTTTCTCGTATTAAAGCACTTGGGCTAGTGAAAATGAATTGATTTGAGTACAATAGAATTTATTTGGAACGAATTAAAATAAATTTAATTGAATTAGGCTCAATCAGATGTGAACCAAAAGTGCATGGTTTAAATTTAACAAAAAATCAAATATCATTCACTAATAGTTCTTGGCTCAGAAAAGGTGAAGCACGTGATGTTGAAGTTCTAGAAAGCAAACAATTAGGGATAAATAAACCAGAAAAAGAAAGAAAGAAAAATGTTTTCAATTAAATAAAAAATAAATAAAAGTGCCAATTTTTTTAAATAAACTGCTTTTAGCATTGATAAGGAAATCAAAAGTGGTGAACCTTTTTTTTTTCCAAATTTTTCTTTTACCATTACACTCACATTCTACCATCATTCTATTATCTTGATGAAATATATATCTTCAAGATTCCTTTTTCTATGGTTCATTTGTCAACCCATTAAGTAGGAAATGGTCGATTCATTTCATGCTAATATGCTGTTTTCATCGTTGAATTCTGATTTTTTTCCTCATCTTTCTTTTTTTTTTGAAAAATAGCGCATAAACTCTCAGAAAGTCGTACTTTTGATTTATTCGAGAGAAATTTGACGACATTTTTAGCAGCAAAGCATACGATATGATTTCTAAATTGTAGTATAAAAAGTTTGTAGTGAGCGGGTTAAGGTTAATTTCTTTTGTGATATAAATGATGATTTATCTTTTCCTGAATAAAATTTTAAGCTTCAGCAATCAACATTTACTTTACCATTCATGGCAGTAAATGCTAACTGGCAAAAATCAGAAAAAGGAAAAAAAAAAAAAAATTGCTCGCCTGGCTTTGCCAGGAATTTGCCGCATGTCTTCCGATCAATGATTATTTTGTTATCAGACTCACTTTTTAAACTTATCATAACATGTAAGTTAATAAACGCTCTTTTACCGTATCCCCTCTTATACTATGTAAATATGAATTGTGTTTCGTCATGACTGAAAATTCCAATTTCATATTTTTTAGATACATTTTAAATCCGAAAAAAAAGTTTGTTTTTTACGTCCAAATTTTTCTGAGCAGTGGAATGGGGAATGATATGGAAATAACGACTGAATACAAGCACAAGAGAAAGATTAGCTAAATGAACACAGGTTATTGATAAGTAAATTGTTTTAGAGATTAATAAATAATTAATTGAATGAACTATGGAATGAAATAGTGAAATAGCCACAGAAAAATAACGCGAAATTGCAAAAATTTAAATAAATATTTGAAAAAAAATTCCAACAAAAGTGAGCATTAACTGGTATTATTTATTTGCAAATCGTTTTGACAAAGTGTAATTATCCGATTCATTTTCAGTTTGTCATTCTAATGCTAAGACTATTTGATTTCTTCCTGTCCAGCGACAACCACGATTGACACTTGTCTCATTCATTTTTTTTTCTCAGAAAGATTTTAAGGAAGCTTTAGAACTTTTAAAACTCAAACATGTATTTTATTTGGTGTTTTAATTGATTATTAAGATGGAATATTTCCGTTTAAAATAATTATTTCAATTCTTTCCTGAAACTATTCATACATAGGGAGCAAAGATCACGGAGTCACAGACTAGCTGCCCAAATGTTACAGAACGAAATTTTGTCACCTTATTTAATATGGCGGAAAAGTCTATTTTTAAATGAAAGTCAAAAAATTTGGTTAAATTCATGAAGGCCATAGCAATAAATGTTTGACACGAAGAATTTGGATTTCAATGAAAGATTGATTGTCTCTCCACCTCCCTTCCTTGTTGAGCACTTTTTAAAAGGCTACCATTACACTCCAATAACAGAATGTTTTGGGAGCTTATCGCAATCTCCAGGAAGTATCCGATGCTTTAGAAAAGATCAAACAACGTTTATTTGAATTTCTGTCCTTCTAGTGGTGTAAAAAAAAAAGAAATACTCGTCAAGAAAAAGAAATTGTTGTGGTCTGGCATTTTCCCGAGACAAAAATCAATCAATAAGACATTCTTCGATAATATGCTCTTTGAATTATGCTGCATAATAATGTTATTTATGAGGTGTCACATATATTCCAATCTAATATCTTCCTTCCTCTAAATTACAAAAAAAAAGAAAAGGATAAAAAGAGATGCAGAGCAATCGGAAAATAAATGGCGAAAAAAGTAGAGGGGATAAGAATCGGTGCAAGAGAAAAAGAAAAATGGAATGAGGGAGGAAGAAGAAATGATAAGCCTGAATGAAGAGATGATAAGATTTGAAGCATTTGAAGAAGAAATGATAAGATTTGAAACATTCGGTTGATAAGATTTGAAGCATTTGAAGAAGAAATGATAAGATTTGAAGCATTCGGTTGACAATGTACTGTCACTTTGTTGAAGCTTTGTTGATGATGACCTCAATGATGCCCTGAATTCTTAGTATATGTCGGCAAATATATTTAACAGATAGTTTCACTGATTATCTTAGTGATATGCATTTATTGAAATCATATTTACCTGGCTGTTTATTCATCAGGTGAGTAGGCTCATCTAACAAGAAATGGCGGCCTCATTCATTCCTCAAAAAAGATTTTCGAAGGGTATAAGGGTAAAAAATAGAAGGAAGGAAATTTTCACTATCTTCATAAATAAAATAGTGGTAGGCATCATAGAAAACGAATTATGCTGCAACCAACAGAAAAAAAAAGTAGGAAGTGAGTGGGAACGGCTACGGAACACTTACGGATGTCATAAAGGACTCTCCAAGGATGACAGGAAAAGGAACAATCATCGGCTGAATCGATTCTTGTCATCTTATCATTTCTTTTGGTAGAAAATAGCATTTTTTTCCAAAATAAAGGACTTACAAGTTTGAAATACAATTCCTATTTTGGATTAATATCAACCACTCTTCCAATCACATTAATAAAGTAGACCTCAACTTTGAACATTTTGGAAGTTTCCGAAAAGAGCATCGCAAAAGTTTTCTGGTGATTGATGAAAGTATTAAATTTCTATGAATTATATTTTCTTTTCTAAACACATTGGCCAAATAAAGCTGTGGTCGAACAATTTTTGGGCTATTACAAAATAAGACCAGACGGAAAAATGGAATAGGAAAATTAGATAAATAAATTATTAGAATTTGTAATATTCTCAAATGCTTATATTCAATGATTTTTGATTCAATTTCTCATTCATTCACAAATTACATCCAAACAATCTTCTGGTTATGACTAACAAGTAACATTTAAGAATTAACATCAACTCTGAAATACTTGAAAAGTAACTTGTATATTCTATCATTAAAACTTTTGAACTGGGTAGAGATTGGAGGAGTTAGTAAGAATGAAATTAGCTTACTGCGACCAATATTTAATAGTATTTTGACTGAAATATTGATAGATCAAATATAATTAGAGATAAATCAGCTGGTAGGCAAGTTCGATAATACAATGTGACAAGCGGGAAACATCAAAGTGAGTGACTTTCTCACAATTGATTTGTTGCTTTTTATTTAAGAAAGGTTATAGAAAAGTAAACAGTGGTAAAATAAAGTGTTAGAAATTTCATGTGGAATAATTTTCATCCCATTTTATGCATTTAAATGAATACATTTAAAACGGCTTATAATACGTCTAAAAATAAGTCACCCGACATTTAATCTCACAAATTCTCATCGAGTCTATAATTATTTCTTAATAAAATGACCCTAATAACAATCATGCTAATACTGCTTTGCCGGCAAGAGTGTTACCAATAACAGAATGATCTACAATTGCTAAATAGGACTAACAAAAGCTTATGCTAAAGCTAATATTTGTAACTGATTACTGATTATTACTATCTTGATAGTAGATAGCACGATGAAATATTATAAAACATGGTAATATTATATCTTATTCAAGAGAAATTCAATAGTTCCGTTACTTATGCAATTTAAAATTTAACAGAAAAAAGAAAAAAATCACCTAGTGATAAGATGGTCTGCTGATAAGTAGATTTTTCAGCGTAATTTAAAATTTTTACAATCATTTCCGATTTTAGTTAAATTATTTTCACTGCCAAAATAGCCCTTACTACAATCATAACATGCCTTTCTTTGTAAATAAATGTTTAAATTAATAACTTACTTTCTTCCCATTTAAATTTCGTACATGAAATGTGATCTATTGTGAAATAATTGGAAAATTACTGGGAAATTCCACATACTTGCAAGCATATGCGCAAAATGCTTTTGCATGTCAATTTTGTGGCATTTTAAATTGGGATCAAAAAATTTTTTCCTGCA
>NW_018108512.1:19848-26276 GCF_000183805.2 Loa loa
GTCTTGATAGTAGATAGCACGATGAAATATTATAAAACATGGTAATATTATATCTTATTCAAGAGAAATTCAATAGTTCCGTTACTTATGCAATTTAAAATTTAACAGAAAAAGAAAAAATCACCTAGTGATAAGATGGTCTGCTGATAAGTAGATTTTTCAGCGTAATTTAAAATTTTTACAATCATTTCCGATTTTAGTTAAATTATTTTCACTGCCAAAATAGCCCTTACTACAATCATAACATGCCTTTCTTTGTAAATAAATGTTTAAATTAATAACTTACTTTCTTCCCATTTAAATTTCGTACATGAAATGTGATCTATTGTGAAATAATTGGAAAATTACTGGGAAATTCCACATACTTGCAAGCATATGCGCAAAATGCTTTTGCATGTCAATTTTGTGGCATTTTAAATTGGGATCAAAAAAAATTTTTTTCCTGCATGTGATACAAGCATTAAGCAGCAAAAGCATCAAATTGGTGAAATTTAAAAAATGGAGAATTTACGACGAATGCTTTACATCCCACTTTTTTTTTCTCATCAATTAGTACTGACTCCGAATATCCTGAAGATATTTTAATTCCACAGCAAGATATTTGTCTCTTTTTTCCCGATTTTCATCTTTCCGTTCTCCTTTGCCCTTTCCTGTCCCTTTTCCAGATTCTGTTCATACTTCCAATGGCAGATGATGCCTTTACTCTTTTAATGCTTTTTTTACACTTACATGTATTTTCCAAATAGGGATGAGAGCTTATAGATTGGTTACTTTACAAACCCTTTTAGATTGATTATTTTCTAGGAATTAAAAAAATTGGTGAAAGATACTGCAAAATCAATTGCATATTCATTAAATTCATAAGAAAAATTAAGTTCATTTAACTCACAAATGATGAATAACATATTTTTGCATAATGCGAAAACTATTCCTTTCTACGCTATGATTTTAGCAAGTTATTCATTACTATCCCCTTCAAATAGCCTTAATTCAATCCGAAATTAGAAACTCTTATCCAAAGTGTTAATAACTTCAGGAATTTGTAGAGCAGTTCAAATGAAGCAATGAAATTATAATTTACAATTTGTGAGTTAAATTTAGGTTGATTCTCAGTTCATTATTATAGAAAGTTTTATAAGAATATGAAAGAATAGCTGAAGAATTCCTCTAACAAAAATGCTATCCATTCAAACAGCAATGTGCTTTCTAATTTTTATGTGTGAAATAATTATAAATGGCTGGTAGTGATAAGTCTTATTTATAAGTAATCGTTTATAATAATCGATAAGGTAAAAAAAATATTGATAAAACTAAATTAGTTAAATTTGAACGAAGCAGTATGGAATGATTTCAACTAATAGTTATTTCAGAAATAACAATTTCTCCAATCAATGCTTTAACGAATCATTTAAATATTTGTGATAAGAGAATGAAAATAACAAAAAGGAGTAATAATCGCATGAAGACTGCATTAAAGTTATTTGCATTATTTACTAAAAATTCATCTAAAGAAAGGAAATCATCGAATAAACAACATGTTTTTTCTTTCGAGAAACTATGAAAAAAATGAATGTATAAATTAGATCATTAATTTTAAGTGCATATTTCTAAATAACTGTTTTCTCGTAATAGTTGAAAGCCATATTTTAGGAAAATTTTAACATAATAGCTTTAGTTAATTAAGTTGAAGTTGAAATTTTGCCAAAATGTTGAAGGTTTAATTAATTCTAACCAAAGCAGACAAAATAATCGTAAAGAAGAATGAATGCTACAAAACAGTTAAAAGATTCTTTAATTTCATCGAAAATGTCAGTTAATAGTAATAATCTTTTCATTATATGACAATCACTCATTTTCTTTCACACTGTTACATTTTTTTATCCCAATAATTGGCGATTTTTAAACAATTCGTAAATTCTAAATAAGAAATTGTACTAATAATATCAGAAATGGATAATCATTCAATTCATATCGACCATATGTAAAAAAATATATCGGCTAAAAACAATATTGATGAAGTTAAGATTATCACAATCTCTAAGTGTTACCTTGATATGGAAATACGCAGATTGATGGAAATTGTTGAAAATGAAATTTTTTTTAAAACGGAAAAGTCCATTTGCTAATCTACGACTGGCAATTACAGAAATTTAATTCATAATTCATAACATCGCTTATAATTAATGACATTGTCAACTTCTGAGAGGAAAAAAAAGTAATAAAATAAAAAATAAAAAATAAAAAAAAAAGCTTCATGAAAGGAAATACAGAGACTTCTCATATCACGAATTCGATATTAATTAACAAATGTAAATGAATGTTTGAGAATCATGAAAATTAAAATAATTGTCCATAATTGATTGAATTTTTCAACCAATGGCGACAGTAAAATTCTCTTAAAATGATTAAAAAAAAATAAGGAATGATCAAAAAGTTCATAATGATGATGAATGAATAGATGCCAATTTTGTGAAGTGTACGTAAGCGAAATGAATAAGCTTATCCAAGCGCTTTTGGTGTAATCTTTAATCAATAAGTATCACTTGAAAAAAAAAATAAATCGGCACTGACATATCAATGAGCAGCACTTACCAGTAGCTCTTTCTTTCGGCAATAGCTATTTTTTGAAAAGTCTTTGTGGAGTAGTAAAAGTTTGCATCTTTTTTTTTCAAGTCATATACTGAAACTTAAACGAAGCTATTTGTAAATCTTTCAATTTTTTCTTCGAAATTTACAGATTAAGAAATTTCATCCATAAAGTTCAAAGATTGTGGAATAATTTGAATATTTTAGGTTCATTTTTTTAAAAAGAGAGAAAAGAAAACTGAAAACATTGTGTACTTTCTAAAGTTGCTTACCTTGTTTATCTTTGTTTAAAAATTGTTTACCTTTTAAATGTTCTCTGTTTATTATATATTTGTCCGTTTAAAGCATAGTTATACATTAAAACAAATTAGTACTCATCCAAAAATCCCAAATATGTTTTTTCTTTCTTTTTATTTTCTAATTGCCAGAAATACAAGAATCATGATAACAATGACTACATTAAAATAGGCATGTATGACTATGTTGTTAACTGCATTCATGTTAATGAAATGATGATAATTATACAGCGTTGCTATTGATAATGATAATGAAGGGATAGCTAAACATGCATCGCTCAATTTCAGAAGGTAAATATTTGGATAGTTAAATATAGCCTTTATTTTGCTCAAACGAATTTGAAAAATGCTTCGACAATTTTATCAGATATTCAACAATACTATTCAACGCCACTACTTTTAATTATGTATTTTTTTTTTTTTTGCATTATACATAATGTTTTGTTTGTATTTTATGCACCAAATTCAAGCTGAAATTAATGTAGCAATTATAAGAATGAATAGTGATAAGGTTGATAATGATTACTCCTGGCTTCCTTTTTTACTTCAAATATCTAAATGGCAAATTTCATAGTTGATATCTGATATTTCTAGCCCAATTTCAAGTCCATAATTCCATTTTTATTTCCTGCCAGCAAAAATATTTTCAGTTCGAGTGATAAAACAATAGTAATTTTTTATCACCAAACAACTAATCATTCGCGATGTGTTGAATTATAATTTACCTGACAGTAATAGGTTCAATATTCTTAGAAGTATCTAATTCTCATACAAGGAAGATATCATGTGTAGGCCAAAAGCTTCTATTTTAAAAACTTTCGGGTGTATTTTTAATTGATAAAATATTAAATGGTGAAGGTATGTAGAAGACGAATATCACGATAATTAAGGATGATAGGAAAGACCGAATTTTAGTAATGTGACTGGGCTCTATGGATGCAATTTACAGCTATTTGTATGAAGTTAGGCTAAAGCTTAAAACTTTGTAGCAATGCTTCTTTTCAAAAGAAAAAAAATGCAAAGCAAAATTAGTAAATTCAATAATTCATTTGAGTGATAATCGTTTTAGCATTTGTGCATTTGATTAGCGATAATAATTGTGCAAAATTCCAACAGGAAGATGAATGATGCATAATTTTGGTTTTTTTTAGTTCTGAATTTGCCATAGTGGAATTTTAAAAATTTTGAGTGGAAAAATTAAATGAATTGTGCAAAATATCATGCGAAATAAGTTATGTATCAAAACATAAATCTTAAATTATTTCATTTAAATGTGACTCGAAAATGTTCCAATTTCAAAGTGCTGCAAAAAAAAATTATTATCAATCATCAAGCTTTGTCTCAACTAGCAAGAACTTTTTGATGGGAAGTTAAACTTTTGGTGATTGATAGAATACATATTTCACTGAATACCATTACAGAAAAGTAGTCTGGTTACAAATTAAAAAAAAAAATGTTCCATTTAATTTAAAAGGGAATGGATTTGTGCCTAATTTGATTTTGTCAGTTTATCTTTTGTTAAAATAGAAAAGAAAAAAGTTTGTAAAAAATATTACAAATAGAATGATCTAAAATCTGTATGAAGAAAATGCAGTAATATTGAAAACAAAAACACATTCTCCCGCATTTAGGGATGTCCTCATTAGTCATTCTTCCTACAATGGACTAACAATTCGTCTTTTCGTATTTAGTACTAATCTAACTTGCTATTCCAGATATTCATGAATATTTCAGGTTTCCGAAGATTCCGAATGCGAAATTCTCAAATGTCACGTCGAAATAATCGTTGAAAAGTGTCGTACTTCTCGATTTTGCAGAAAAAATAGACAAGAATTTGCGTAAAATATGATGGAAAAGAATTCACTAAGCAAAAAAAGTCATATAATAAAAAGAGATGGTTAAGAAGAGAAGCGAAAATAATCTGAGAATGATGGGAAGGAGATGGTTATTTAATATCCCCATATGCTCATGTACTTATGTCAAGATTTATTAAATTTATAATTGAAAAAAGTTTTTTTTTCCCTTCATCTCCAACGATCAATTACATATTCTGATAATAGATAAGGCAAAGAAGAAGGAATTTCCCATACTTTGTACTAATAAATGCAAATTTGAATTATTCATCTAATCCTGATAGAAACTTTTGCATCCGATGTATAGTTTCATTTTGTTCTTCATTACAAGATGGGAAATCTTTTAAAATAAAATTTAAAAAAGAAGTGTCGTTAACTACCTTGTTGCTTTTTTTTTCTCCGTAAAATTTTAAAACCAGATGACACAGCTGTAAAAATGTTAACTTTAAAAATGAAAAGATTAGCAAATTGCATTTCTTTTTTTTTTCTAATCTACCATTTAAAACAGATGCTTTAAAGATTTTTGTTTTCCTTTTAATTAACTAATAATGTGTCTTGCAAGTTTCTTAAATGATTTTAAAAAAAGTTCATTCTGTAAATACATATTTATTATTTCAAGAAATTGAAAATATAAATTGAAAAAAAAGTCGAAAAAATAAATTGCTTGATTCTAAAAAGCATAGTTTGATGGTTAAGCACAAAAGAGAAGGGCGATGGTGTATGTTTGATTTAATACAAATTACTAGTAAAGAATTTAGAAAAAAAAAAAAGTTTCCCATAACGCTCGAGTTTTAATTAGTGCAGCGAGTGTAATATGAGGTCCTATTTTTTTAAATTGAATGTTAAATCGACTTGTTTTTTTTTTGTTTTTTAATAAATGGGAAGGAGAATTGATTTAGACCATCTGAAGTAATCGATGAAATTGGTGCCAAAGTAATTAGAGCTTTAAATTGAATTTTGAACTGTTGTGTATGTTTACTGGTATAAAATGAACTATATGAATAAACATATATGCTTTTAAGCAGCAAATAGGTTTTTTTTTGTTGCAGAATGGGAATTTGTCCTTTGAAAGTTGATGAACTTTTAGAAAGTATTTTCTCCGTCTTGTTGATTGTAGAATCATTTTTCCATTTATCCAAAGTTATATTGATGCTATTTGTCAGGTGAAAATGGTGGATGAGATAAAAATTTATAATCAATTCTTTCAACTTTTAAAGTATTGATTATCGAACGTCTAGCTAAACGTAATCCTAGCGATGAACTGGATCTTTTCCGTTTATCAGTTTGTATCAAAGCTATAGTAATTCCAGGTGTATCTCATCAATCTGTCAACAAATGTTGTTGGTAAAAGAGTTTTGCCAGCATTCAGAAAGCTACAGTAGCAATTAAGTTATCCATGATTATAGCCTTTTTTTTTCGTAATTTTGTGATTACGAAATGCAGTTTGTGGCTTCTTCATCTGACCATCTCTCTGTCTGTAATCATCGTGTACAGTCCATATTGAGAAATGATACGATGTTGCAACTTAGAATAAAAGGATATGGTATATTAAAACTATTAGTCAGTTAACAATATGCACACTTGTCGAAATTATTCAAATTAATTATCGAAATTTGTTTCAAATTTCGTTGAACCTGCTCGTGAATGCTCCTCGTTGAGTTTTTTTTTTTTTTTTGCAGTCGGTAGTCGGTAA
>NW_018108512.1:26532-40931 GCF_000183805.2 Loa loa
AGATTACCCATTTTGGAATGATATCAAAATTCATTTGGTAGCAATTAGTAAGCAATTGACAGAAACTAAAACAACAGATAGTATAACTATCATATTGAAAAATACCATTCAATATCAAATGTATTTGCACTTATTTGTCGATCAAAACATTAATCGAGGCATGTTTTTCATTGTTCTTTTGCCGAAAACGAAAAAATTTCAAATGATTTCATCCCTCAATTTTATCCTACTTGGAACATATCCCACAGCTAATTAGTTACTGTTGTTAATTAATTGCTATCAACTCATATCTCATATTATCACACTGCTAATTCATATTTGCCAGTCACCACCTTGAGTTAACTAATAGCTTATTCTGAGGAAATAAATTTTTTCTTCGCCTTCTCTTCTTCACTTACGTCTTACCTTGCAGAAGAAACTGAGAAAATAGCAATAAAATCACCAGAAGGGGCTTAATTAATTTTTAAAAGTAGGCAAATTGTAATTTGGCATCAAAGCTTACTCTTCACTTATGTTTCATTTAACAAATGGAAATTCCCAATGCTGTTTTAACATTTTATGATTGTCAAAAATCTCCTTGAACTTAGACGAGCATGATATTATATGTAACAGCTAAGGTCATCATTTCTAGTCACTCTTTTGAATGGGTCAAATGAAATGATGAATCATTAATTTATATATCAAACATTTGATTCATTTCCTTCTGATATTAATATTTGTTTCTTTTCCATTCAATTTTATTCATTCAAATGTTATAACATGCAATTTCCCGATTTTCATATTATTTTTTTTATATGTCTTTGCTTTTTTTTGTGTGTGTGTGTGATAAATGCATATTGAAATGGAGAATGTAAGGAAAGGATCGAAATATATGTATATGCAAGCTTGTTAAATAAAAGCATTCACCACCCATTTCACTAGTATTTAGCATTTAATCGTTCTAATTCATCCTTTCATTCATGCGAAGTGAAGCAAAAATGCGACTAAATTGAAAACATTGATATGAGGAAGATAAGAGTAATAAATAAGCTAATGGTAAATAAATAAATAAGCAAACAAACAAACAAGTAATTTGAATGAAGGCATGTTTAATTTACCTCATTTTGTATCTCATCTATAAGTTATACGCAAATGACGGATTACTAAGTAGGTGAGATGTGAAATAAGTTAAAGAAGGATGAAATGAAGTAGTGCTGGTGAAAATGAACTTTTTATGAAGGAATAACGGAAAAAAGAGTATAGCGGAGAATAATGTTTATAAAAAGTTTGATCAAATGAAATTAAATTAGTTATAGGAAACTATTACAAATACTAACTAAGATAACCGCAGGGTATTGTCAGTTAAACAGTGGACAATTGCATTAGATCCGTATTACATCATATGCCTCATGAAATTGAATTCAATGTGAAGCACAATTTCACAAACATTGTATACTATGGGTTCGAAAATTTTCATTTTTGAATGAAAATTTCAGGAGAAAAGAAGTAACAGAACTGTTGAAATTTAAAATTAAAGAATATAACAAAATTCAGAATTCGATAAGTTACCAACAAAAAGGAAAGATGTTGTATTCACTTGAAAATGAATTTGTTCACTGAATTTTGGAATTTGAGACAACACACCACACATTATCTTTCCTATCATTCCTAACCTAAATTGCATTCTGATCGATCGTAGATGTGGCTTAGCTTCATTCTGTTATAGCTCAAATGTTTTATTCGAATAAAAACGGCTAATGTTTTTGAAAGTTCCTCATTTGATGAACAAAATTAAAGGTGACAATAAGAAAAGCTCTATTACTATATACAACCATTCAGTTTGTTGCGGTTATATGCATTTTCTCAATGTCTATTATATATTTCGAAAGGATTGTCTTTAGCTTAATAATATGACAGTGTGGAAGAATGTCATTTCCAGTATATCTCGAAACATTCTTTGAAACAATCAACACTACCTAATTTATTATACATCTTAGATAAGCTGAAAGCACTGTTATTGATTCCAAACAAATGTTTGATAAACTATAGTCATAATGGATTTCTGATTAAGTTAAAGAAGAAATTTGTGCCATAGAGAAAAAACAAAATCAGAATTTGAGAAAAAAAAATATAGATAATACGTTGTAATGGCTACTAATATCAAATAAATCAAACGATCCTTCTAGCTTTCACATCTTTCTATAAACTCAAATTTGGATTCCAGGACTAACTACTCTATTGAATTACATAGAGCTTGAGGCAAAAATTGATGTTCGAATACGAACTTGAATATATAAATATAGAAATAACAGGTCTTTTTCCCCATTAAAGTTAAAACTAAGAAGGAATAAATGATAATTGGCAGATTGTATGAACGATGTGTATGGTATATCCTGAAATGATAACCACAAATATGTCGAAAAGCTTGCGAAAACTATCTTTCATTTCGAAGAATCGGTATATTCTCAGAGAGACGAAAATTATGGCGGTGGTGTGATAAGAAACGATGATTATTGCATAGGAAAGTATTCAATTTTAAAATTATGAAAAAACCGCCAATTGGAGCTCAAAGGCTAAATGAAAAGCAAGGAAAATGTGACAAAATGTGACACAATGTGTGATACAATGTGACACATGTTTGGATGCAATATTATCTCATTCCCATTCAACAGCTCGTATTTCATTTGCCAGTTTCATTTGATGGATTTTTCGTGCAGGAATAGATGAAATCAATATAACCGATCATTATCGCTGTTCATATCTTCAGACATCATTGTTTGAATGATGATAACGATTTACATGACAATAATGTTGGTGATGAAAATAATAATAACAAGGATAGGGTAGATGGATGAAGCAACAACTATTATTAATCCGTGATTCAGGTCAGAATCGGACATGAGGTAACAGATTTGTTGCAGTTGTTTTGAATTCTATTTCGCATTGATTTTCTTTTTCAAAGTTAATCTTCTTTTGCTTAACAGAAAAAGTTTTCACGGAACTGATCGCAAACATATTAGTGTTCTATGCGAACCAAACACTCACATTTAGTTACTGATTTCGATGATAATTATAATATATGACAATGTTAAATGATAATTAGGTATTTATTCAAATTGCTGTGATCGTTTTCAATCCACCTGTAATACCTTTCCCTAAGTTTGACGAATTCCATCACTATGCTGCTGTTTATACTTCATGCTTATAAATTCTATTTGTCTAATCATTGAATTAGAATCTTTATATTCCTGAATTTATGGTACTAGTTGTGGCATCATTTCATTCTGGATTATCGTCGAAGATACTGTACCGGCGATGAAAGAGCCCGGAATAGTTCCACTTTGATATTTTATCAGTGTTACGAATTACATTTCGGAAATTCGATTTCTGATATAAGAAATGTTAACTATTCAGATGGCTTGCAAAAAAATTTATGTTACTTATCCATTCATAATTATTCATGAGATTTTGACTTATTTTATATTATCTAACTGATTAATGATGAATGATAAAATTCAGTTCAAAGTGATGAAAAATAAAGTGAGTTTCTTTCTTTCAGTGAAAGATGAAGAAAAATTTTGATGGGAAATCCGAAGAGAACTTACCACTATATGAGACTTGAGCTACATCTGCCAATTGCGTTTATTTGAGCTTGCCAAAACTGAACCTCCACTTCAAATTTTCGTCAGCTGATCGAAACCACAAAACGCTAGAAAGAACAAAACCAACTGAATTTGAACCCTCTCATTTCCGGATCAGAAAATTCAATTGAAGAAAACGGAAATAGGATGACTTCCTTCATTACAGTTACATTAAAATATTTCAATATAAGACTATTAAGCTGGGTAAATTATTTCTGCGTAAATCATGAGCAACATTCGATTATCAGGAAAGCACATTATTTCAAATACTCCGGTTTATTTTACGAAATTAATACTTGGCTTAATATCAGCTAACCTAAGTAAACATGAAAAAAAACTGAAAACGATTATTCAAGCATTAAAAAATAGATTTTCGAATTTTTTCCTAAAAAATAGTTCAATATCGACCGATATGCTCATTTCAATATTTTGGTTCAAACTTTCCAACTTTACTCCACTTTTTTACTCCTTAACCACCACTTTCTTCTCGGCCCAATCAAAGATTAACGCTTTTCGCATAATTTTTACGAATTGTTTAATTCTCAAAAAACAGTTTCATCAATATTTTACAAAACTTTGAACTGCAAGAGAAAATTATAAAACCTTTACAATACAATTTAAAGTTTGTTTTAATTATAAGAAAGCGCTTGGGATTTTGGTAAGCTAAAATATGTGAGCATTTGGAAGGTAATAGTGATAAATGCTTTCGATCTTTTCTTTTTATTATTTTGATCTTGCATGGTACCAGTTTTTTTTTTCCGGGGTAAAGAGCACAACAATTGTTAGGAAAAATGCTTCTCCACTTTTTTTTTTAACTTCTCGCCGAAGCTCATGAGTACTTTTTTTGCTATTTCTCGAAAACTGGAGAAGCATAAATTAATTAGCATGCTTTAAATGTACCATCCATCGCAACTCTACGAATCAAATCAAAATCAAAACATTGCTTAGATGTAATTGGTTCTGTTAAATATACACAGAAATATACTGTACGGGTCTTTTGTGGACGGGAATGGTACTTAGAAATGGATAGGCAATCTATCGATCAATTTTAAGTAATCAGTATCTCTTCAGATATTCAAGTATCTTTAAAATATTTCTTGCAATCATCGAACACTCCATATAGTTTGAATGTTCAAATCATTAAAAAAAAAAAATACTTTGTATGAAAGATTACTGGAAAGGAAAGCTGAAGACAAGAAGAACTTCTAGGCATTGCTGCAATTGGATTATGATGAAGAATATTGTATTGGGCCTGACCATGAATTCCAATAGCAGTTGAATTCTGATAAACGAAGGAAAAAAAATTAGTAGATAGAGAAGAAATGTTATTTGGATGACCCCAAAGGAATTGCAGTAAGCAATATCTTCCATAATTCTTAACTTTTTTAAAATTAATCTCATATATTGTGCATCAATTCGCTATTACCAATAAGAATTATGTAAAATATACTTTTGCTCTTACAGAATTTTCAAAACCATTTGATCTTACAAAATTCAGAATGTTTGCTCAAAAGATATAATTTCATAGGTCATGCTGATTTTCACGATAACAAGTGTCAAGAACTAGCTTACTTCATCCCGTACTTACCTCCGCTATTCCAACAAACAATTTAAGCCTAAAAGTTTATCATGCAGCTAAATTTTTTTAATAGCGTATTTTAATAGCATAAGGTTTGAAAATTCAAGAGTATTGCTTCTAACGCTAAAAAAAAATGCTGAAAAAACCTTGAAAGGCATTTTTAAGCGAGGTCAGATTAGGTAACAGATCATTGTTCACCTATTTATGAAGTGGTTGTAAATCGATTATGACGGTATTAGGACCTCTGAACTCTTACAATATTAGCACAGTTGCTTTACTTCATTCATCCTGCAGTAAGAATTTTGACTGTTCAATCAGACTCCAAAAGTGTACTCGTGCGAGGCTTGAAGAAATCTAGCATTTAACAGTTACAGCATTATGGTAAAAGTGTTGAAATCAACTGTTATGTGAATAATTATTTGAATAAAAAAGTAAAACATAGTTTAAGCAAATAATACCCAAAAATTCGTTCTTAACTGAAGTGGAAATATGAGAGCTTGCTAGAATTGAAGAAAAAGCTATTGGATGGCGAGAAGTTTACACACCGAGCTTTTTTAGTTGGCAAATTTGGATCAAATTATCAGGCAAATTAAATCAAAGCCTTTCACTAACGAATATCTTTCACTTGGTTCTCTTTCTTCTCATTTTACTTTTTCATCAATTTTTATTTATTTATTTATTTATTTATTTTTTGGTTTTGACATTTCTATTCCTCACAAAATATGCATATGTTTACGTTTGCATGATTCGGGAGGAAGAATAAGATTGATTTAGAAGCTAATAATCTTAAACTGTGATTATTCTAAAATTAGAGAAAAGATTTTTATTGTATAGGGGGGAAAAAAAAACATTTTGTTATGAAATAAATGAATGAGATTACGGTAGGAAGAATTGAATTGTCAACTTTTCCCACTACTTAGAAGGTTGCAAAATTTCAATTGTGGAATTACAGAAAACAGCAAAATTAGACAGTTACCAAAACTTTTGAGAAATGAGGTAACGTTCCAGTGGATTAACGTACGGAACTAAATTTCACAGATTGAAAAATCGTGAATCTCAATGAGTATGCGTATCGATCTTTCGGTTTTTCACAAAGTATGCTTTACGACAAATTTTACGATATGCCATTGATACTTAAAACTTTAAAACTGATTGTCTGTCTGCTTGTGTTGTAAAGTAATTTCAATTAAAAAGCGTAAACTTGGTGACCAATTAAGAGGAAACAAAATGTTGTGCAGCCTTTAACATTATAGCTGCAGAAATGATAATGATCATTTATGAGGAGAAGATAAATAAGTGGATGAGGGAGAGAAGATAATGAATAGTAACCGGTGTAAAAGTTAAAAATGCCACAAATGGAATGTTAAGAAGAGAGGAAAAACAAGAAGAGAAAACAAAAAATTTCTTAATATATGAGTAAATAATAATCGATGCAAGAGGAAATAACAAAAAAAGTTTACTTGGCTTAGTTGTTCATTTTCAGTTGCTAATGAAAAGAACAAATTATAGCTAATTTACTGAAAAACCTATTAATTAAATAATTAAGAATGCCAGTTCAGTACTTATTTCACCTTACAAGTTTCCTTTAAGCAAACGATTCAAATAATTTCCTTTCCATTTTTTTCCTTTTAATTTCTTTTTAATTTTCTTTTTGTTAACATGAAAAAAACTGTTAATGTTTGATCTATCATTTAGAGTAAGTCGAGTATTGTAAGATGCTGTGAATTTAGCATTTTTATTTATCCACGAATAGAAATCATCTCTGATAAAGCTATGAGAAGAATGTCATTTGTAGGAGGACATAAGCGAGTATAAAAATGTCATGGAATTGATGTTTTCGTTGCAAATTAAGCAATTTTTCGAAATGTTTAGCAAAACTTTGACGATAAAGTTTAATTCTGAATCCTACAGGAAAATTCATGACTCATCTGACCTATGTGCTTTTAAAATGCTTTTAAATGCTATTTTTAAAGAAGGAATGTTCCAAACTAAATGCAAAATACACTTAAAGAATTCTCAAGCAAAATAATTCATTTTGTCAATCAAAAATAACGACAAAAATTAAAAACCCACTGCATCCTAATTTTTCGGGACAAGTTCTAGAACCTTGTAGTAATTTCTATTCCTTCCATCTCTCTGGATAAAATGACAGCTTCTGCACACAGTTAATTCATTATGTCCATTTGTTGTATCAAAGTTTGCAATGCAAAAGACAAACTTCTTCATTACTCAATTCATTTATTACAAATATGCAAAATGTGAAATAAACATTTGCATAAATAATATTAGGAGTACAAAGAGAACAGCAGAGTGAAAAATCAACTTGTCATCCATCCAAAGAAATTAAACTGTCACTAAGCAATACTTGTTTAGACATAACCAAAGTGCTAATAACCTCAAGGAAACTCATGAATTTTCCGTTTTCAACCCTCAACAAATTGATATTGTCGAGAAAAAGGCAAAGAATATGACCAAGATAATGATTCGAAGTGGAAAAAAAGACAAAAAACAAAATTGTGCATAACAAAAATTAAAATCGAGAATCTTATGATGAAAAAGGATTTGATAAATTTCAAGAAAAATGTTGGATCTAAAGTTTTATTTTTCTGACAATGAATTTAAGATGAGCCAATGACAACAAACAATTGGAGCTACAACGAGAATAAGAAAACCTAGCACTAAACGAAATTTTGCCATTAGATAATGCTCATCCCACCCAGAGGCAATATATCAAGTCTCGAAATAGAAGCATACCAATTTGCATACAATGTAATTTGGTTATATAAAGTCTATCTTTATTCACATCAATATCTTAAATTAGAAAGGCAAACAACTTTTATCCCAAAAATCTCAAGAATTTTTAAAAAAATTTCTCGTTTTTTTCGATTACAAATCCAAACTTTCGTGTTGAGAAAAAAGAATAAGTAAAAAAAACAGAGAAACGAAATAGAAAATGAATAAATGCAAATAACCGGAAATCGAAAATTAACTTAATTTGCCAATTTGATGTTTCCGGTACAATTCAGTTAATGAAAACAACGATGCATCAATGATACCTGCAACCGTGAATGTACCACCAACCACAGCACATATCTGAAATTTCTATTTATATCTCATTTAAAATTATTAAATAATATACTAAAAAAAAGCTTGTAAAACTGAAAACTGCAATGGAACATGCAAAAGTTGGGATTCCATTTCAGAAACGGTAGTATGTTTTGAAACTTTATGGAAAAAAACTTTGCAATAGCTATTAATTATAAGTTCGTTTTGAACAAAACGGAAAATATTACTGAAATTCCGGTCATAAAGATATATGTTTCGTTATTCAGAAAGATTCTTAAGTAAGATGGCTTTATATAAATAAGAAAAAAAAAACATACAGAAGTGATAAATGTATAGAACGGTTGCCGTCTTTCAGTATATTTAATAGTAATTGGTTGCAATTCGTACCGGAACCATAAAGCAGGCATTACTTTACCGGAATAATGATATGTGACATATTCTTTATGTGCATAGGTATATTGGTAGCTGTATTTCGTGTTTCCATTAATATCCTCATACACTGATGGCACTATCTGAAATATCATGTTTGAGAAAGCAAAATGAAAAGAACTGAGGTTTAGAATCATAACTAAAATTTCAGTTGAATCAGAATCAAAATACGAGAGATTTAGTACGGTCATTGCTCCTATAAGTACTTCAATAATAGAAATAATAAATTAGAAAAAAAACGAATTATAAGTAAAACTAAAATTGCATATATCCAACAGTACGAAAGCTAAGACAAAAACACAATCATCCACGCACTTACCTTCAACACATAGTCATGAGTAAAACTTCCATCGGTTTGAAGAGCTTCACGATTTTTTAATGGATTAAAGCTTCCAAGGTTTTGAGATGTCTGCAAGATATACGGTTATTTGGGCATGAAATTTTACAATATTTTTGACATTATCAATGCTTCCCTATGATACGTATTCGTAAACATTTTCCAGTCCTTCGTATATCACTTCTTCTGCTAATATTAAGGAGCTAACTGATATGATCTATTTCTAATTCATTATTTTGGTTTTATCTCAAGGAAGTTCCTTCACTCAGAGTTAACTTCCCTGTATTTCCAATGTTATCACCTTAGAGATGGGCAGATATCACCTAAGAAATAAATTGTTTAATTATGAAAGAAAGCTAACAATGATATTGTCACCAAAAACAACTGAATGTATTGTATGTCGCATGTCATATGTTTCTGGTTGTGTATCAGCCGCATGGGTACTTAGATGAAAATTTCCTGGTACCTGATAAGTAGAAATAAATTAATTGATACTTTACTTGTATACTGATACATTCTCTCAGGTAGAAATTTGTCAACTTTTTTTTTCTAATTGAAATGGATATGATTTAGTTAAAATTACTTTTTCAATGATACATTTCAAATGATATCATTAGAGGTTATTTAATTTTCTCATGACCACATTTTCACAACATCATTTTTAAGTGATATGGAATTCTGTGCCAACTAATTTTGGTCGAACGAAATAAGTTCAATATCTATTTATTAAATTATGCAATATAATATCGTACCTTGCTGATTTCAAATTTTCCTTCGAACCTACAACCACTGGTACCAATTGGTATCTTTTCGGTATTCTGGACAAAACCAACTTCATGTCGTCCATTATCATCTTGTATATCAATTCCAATGTCTAAAATTAAAGTTTACTAAAAGAAACCATGCTGAAACGTCTGAAAAAGTAATGATACTTTTAGGTAATAGAATGAATTTTTTGAACAGCTAATTAAAAATCAATTTTTTTGCGTGAAACTGTGCAATTCAACAATAGCTCACAATAACATGACAAATATGGAAGTGAAATGTTTAGTTGTACTTCGATTCGACCTTCTCGACCTGGATCATCCACAAATAATTCCGATCGACTGTAACAGACTAATTTTGGGAATTTTTGTAAAGCTTAAATCAAAATTTTGCAGCAGAAATGGAGCTATGATATTTTCTAAAATAGCTGAAAAAAAAAAAGATTCAAATGAAAAAGTGGAGAAAATTATGAACCATGAAATACTACTAGAAATCAGGGGAAAAACAATAATTTCTAATAGTAGTAAGGTTTGAGAGCAAAAAAAAAAAATCATTTATACTGTATATTTTACGACATGATGCTTATGTATGTATGTACAAGTTACATCAATTAATATGAAAAAAAGAAATCATTGTTAAAGTAATATACAAATAGATGAGTCATCCGAAAAGTTCGTATTACTGTCATTGGTAGTTCCACAACTGATAAGGTAAATGGTTAAATGGATTCATAGCAGTACAAATTTTTGAATGAATTTAGCATAAAGTTTAATTTTTGATTAATGTAAAGTTGATTAATAAAGCATACATTTCTAATGTAAGGAAGCTGAGCAAATCATTGATTACCATAAACAATATGAATGATATGCAAACAACCGATATGACTGCACCAGTTGTTGTTGGTTGTGTTAAATCACGTGGTACTTTTCGATAGATATCTAATCTAAATAATGAATTATAGTATGAAACTTGACACATAATTAAATTTTGTAGAAACTTCATATGCCATTTTTCATTACAACTCCAATTATTTGGTTTCATCCAAGCTTTAATGTCGCAATAAATTTAGCTGAATTTTTATCATTTAAGCGATAGCAATTGCTCTTTAAAACTAAAATGAAGAAAAACTCCAAACAAACAGTAACGCTGCAAGCTTTTTATTAATCAAAATTAGAAGAACAAAAGGGAAGAAAAATTAAGAAACTTTAACCGCAAAATACATAAATGGAATAAAAGTAATAACAAATTCAGAAGGAAATCTTCCTAACACAACTAAAAAATACATCGAGTAAGCAAATAGATAACGAAAAATGAAATCCGAATTTTGAAGCAAATGGTTCGAAATTACGATTAAGATATATAACTCTTAAATATTGTTAAGAATGATTGATTGATTCTTGACGTAATAATTTCAACCTAAGTATTACAAATCCATCAGTTGAACAATCCTTCTGTACTCTAAATTGACCCTTCCACAGAAGTTGAATTTCCTACAACAGTCAAAATAAAACATAAGATGCTGAATGAAAAATCGTTCTATAGTGTATTCTTATTTCGAAAGAAGCTTCAACTTCAGTTGAAGGGTTGATTATGAGTGCAGAAGGCTTTTTTCACAACGTGGCTTAGAAAGGTTTTACAAACTTTAAACTGAAATTACGGTATGATTCAGGAAGAATTATCTGCCACTTATATCACTGAGTAAGATTTCTTATGCAATTACCACTTCTTCAGTACATCTGCTCAATGAACGAAAGCAATCTCATGTAATCATTGATGTAAACTGCTAAAATACTAACAAATTTTTGAATTCAGAGGTCAGAGAGCACAAATATTTTTAATGGCAAATTTTTGTTGCCGAATGTTATGAAAAGATAAAAATGTATTTATTACTGAGCTATAATTCTTGAAACAAAAAGAAATTTCAAATTATCGGAATGCTATGATAATTGGCGGTGTAAGTCGTTGTTGACAAAATCGATGTGTATTTTGGAAGAGACCTTATATTGTAATTGATAGAAATGTACCTTTTGATATCATACATGATTGGAAGCGAGAATGTAATCGGGGTGTCACACAGCTGCTATGCAAATAAATATAGTTGTAACATCGAAAGAACAGTTAGTCACCCAATTTGCTCAAAATTGGAACTTTCTTCCTGTCAAGTTTAGCATTTTAAAACACAGAAAAAAACAATTTTCCGGATAATTGGAGCAGACCGAAATGAATGAAATGCACGTTGCATAAATCCTGTCATCAAATGCATAACACTTCACGAATCGATGTTAGTGAAAAAGATGATTAATTGACAAACACAATGACAACGGTGGCTTGCTTCGGGTATAATTACTTGCAAAAATTCAAACTATCCGGTCAATAAACCTAACGATTCTCGAAAATGTGAATCATCCAGTAATTTTCGCTTTTACAGCACTACAAGAGTCGTAAGTAACTGAAGTCGTCTTAAAATTTAAATGGATCAAAGATCTATTTTTAACATCAGGCTAAATGCAAATAATAGAATATATACATAAAAATCATCACCACTGAAAGTAATAAGAAAGTGCAAATAAATTTTAATAAAATCAGTCGAAAATCTTTCTCATGAATGGAATGATAACTCAAATACAAATTTTGTCATATGTCACATTTGATCAAAACAGAGTTCACTGTCACTATGTAGATCAAAAGGAGTCTATATTGTAAGGTCAACTTTTGATCGTAGTTAAACGAGAATCAGTGTTGATGACTGCACTTGTAAAGTTAATTACTGATGACCGATGATAATATCCATTCTCTTGAGGGCTTTCGTCTCCATACAAAAAAAATTTCTTAAATGTTTGTTAGCACTTTCTGAGCCTAATGTCTTCCTAATATTCCAAGTTGCTTTCACTGAATGGCAAAAGATTTTAATAAAATTTAAATGTCATTTGCAACGATTTCAACTTTCTGCTTACTTACCTAAATAAGTTTCAGCAAGCCTTGTGGAAAAGAATTGTTACAGTAGCTTTCTATCATTTGTCATAAATGTATCGTTAAAATATTCGAAAAATTTCTGCAAGAACCGCTAATTTTCATCTATTAATAAGTCAATTAATAAAGAAACAAAGATAAGTCTAAATTAGCCGCTTCTAATTTATTTCGAAAACATGAAAGAAAGAAATCTAATTATGCAAAAATATATCTAAATGCATTCATTTGGATCGGAAATCTCTTGGAAGGCATAAAATGGTGAAAGAGACGAAATTGTGACAAAGTTTGTATAAATTACACTCCGGAATAACTAACTGAGAAGAATAATATGGGAAAAAATGTTAATTAGAGTAAACTCTTCTTTTTCTTCTCGTACTCCAAAGCAGCTCAAAGTATTAAACAATAACTGATATAGTCCTGAATTTACCTCCGTTATTTACGAGGTTTTACCGAATCATAATAGAAATGCTGAGTAATACGGAAAATATCCATAAGTGATCGCCTGTATTGATAATGAATGAGATTGTAGTACAGCTGTGATAGTAGATGTAACGAGGTTAATAACATATAATGGTGATAGATGTAATGATGATGATACGGGATATCACCTTGTTAATTTAGAATTAGTGAGTAGAACAGAATCTTGCTCTTTGATGTATCGGAATTACGCATTACATAAACATCAATCTGAACATAGAACAGGTAATAATAATGTCACCAGTAGCAATGACAGAAAAATGAACGAAACTGTATGTGTTTGTCACTATCACAGTGGATTTTTAACAGTTAACTGTTCATTGCAATTAATCAAAATACGTTAAAATCGAACGCATCCGTTTTGTCAGCAAAAATTTGATAAATATTCCAATTTCTGATATCAAAAATCAACCATTTATTGATTTTTATTTCCTAAGGATTTTAAATATATTATTGTGAGGTTTTCACTTGAAAACTTCTGAGAGATGCAATAAAGATTCATAAAATTGATCATTTTTCATTTCTACATAGAGCAATATCACCCAATGCAAATAGGTGCTGTATGAGGGATATCAAATAGTTATCGCAAATGTACAGTTAAGGAAGGAATGAATGAAATGTTAAATATAACTTAAATATATAAAAAAAAAATAATTTACCATTTTTATAGCATTAAAACATAGCAAAATTTTAAATTAATAGTACAAGTTGCTTTAAATTTCAAATATAAAGGAAAAAATTAAAACTTAGTATTTAATTCAATTGGAATATCTTTAGAGCAGCAATTTTGAGCAATTTTGCAGCAATAGGACAAATGGAAGCGATAATGTTACAGACATTCCAAAAACTAAAAATCAACAAAAAAACAAACTTTGAATATTAGCGAAAAAGTCTGTTAGTAGTGGACGAAACGAAGAAATGGATCGGAAGAAATCTGATCAGATACGAAATCTTCAAATTTTAAAATCTCTGCGACGAAGAAGTCATCATATTCGTCTGAATGAACTGACGAATATTTTCAGCATTTACTCTTCCAACTGCTTAGCTACATTGTTTGCTGCAGTACATTTCAATTGACATAAAATTGAAAGGGGCAGAATCGATCGATTTAATGGTGCCTACTTTTTTTTTTACGATATGCCTTTTCCTTTTTTTC
>NW_018108512.1:42267-45636 GCF_000183805.2 Loa loa
TTTTAAGTTGAATAATGATTTCAGAAATTTTGATAATGATAAAATTGCAATGAAACAGCCGATATATAATTTGAAACCAAAAATATTGTTGAAAAAGTACGGATAATTTGATCAATAATTTATGAACAATCCTTAATATATAGCAACTCTCTCTTTTTTTTTAATTTCCAAATTGAAAGTGGTAAATAATTTGTAACATTTTTGCCATGATATTCTGTTATCACTAAATTAACTGAACATTCAAATAAGATTTGCTGTGATTTGTACTCGCACATAGATTAAGAATTGTTGATAAATTTGTATAATGAAAGGATGTCATGGATTATCTGTTCTTTTTCGATAACATTTTTGGTTTGAAGTCATTTATCAACTAAAATCCATCATCAGTCTTATTCTCCATCTTCAAATTCCATTTCCTTATTTATTTCTTATCACACAGACAATCATCCAACAGCAGCAATTTTGATAGTCTTAATAAGATAGGAAATAAGAAATGAATATGATATGATATAAGTTACATTTATAGAGGAGATCCGTTGCATAATTTCAACTTCTTCAATTGAATTAATTTTATAAAAATAAATAAATAAATCAATTTTATGAACTCCCAACTTTTGTTTATCTTATATGGTCCAATAATTAATTACCCTTGACAAATAACTAATTAATTCTATAATTTAAGTGGGAACTTTGTTATTTGACGGTCATATTATTTGTCCATTATTACTCGAACTATTATTCCCAGCTAAAAAAAAAAAATGAAATCAATTATCTTAAAAATTAGTCAAATTCAATTTGTGCAACTTATTGTGAAAACTTTTGCAAACGTAATTTATGATGTCATGCTTGCATCTCTATGATAGCAATTAATACTTTGAAGCTCATAAATACTCTTTACTGGAGTTAATTATTTTTGAAATGTGAATGAACAAAGTGCTTAATCGTTAGAAGACTTTACTATGCTGAATTTGATGACAATCTTCCGGTTATGCCGCCAATAACGGAATGTGCATTTTAAGGTGGTCGGATCAGTTAAAAACGAAATTAAATAGTAAGTCAACTTGCTTACTGTAACTTATTCTAGTAATCCAAATAATCATTGCATCATATGTCTATCAATTTATAAGTCAAATTTATCGTTTTTCAAAGTATTTCGATTATTCTGGAAGTAGTTCATATTCGCTATGAATTGCTAAGAATATGAATAAACAGGGTCAAAATCTGAATGAGCCCAGGAATTCGTTGTTTCCTATAAGCAACAAATTATGATTTATATGTTTGAAGAACATCGTGGAATCAATGTAAACTATGAACTGCCATTTTTGCTGCACTCATACACCTGAAATTTATGATCCATGATTCCATATTGAACTTAAAAATTGTCTGAATCTAACATCATGAATATCAGTAAGCAATGATAACATCAGCATTGGAAAGTATCGATGGTGTAATTTAATTTCCTTTTTTTGGTACATGCAAACTGTTGACCAATCATCTCATTACTGGAATTCTTTCTCAAATTTTTACGAATTCATTTCAAAAAGATTTTTAAATTTCATAAAATATGGATAAATTTTGAAGAAATAATTGTCTGTTGCACTTAAAGGTCCTATTTTACTTAATCAAATTTGTTTTTACCCTCGTAATCAAATCCGTTTCCTCCTCCTCTTTTCCCATTATAAATTATTCTTGTCCAGTTTCATTCTCTTTTTCTTTCATGTTGGCTCACATTTTTTTACTCCCTTCAAATCACTTTCAGGCCAAAAGAATAATAAGCAGTGCTTGTTAGCACTAGAATGTATTTTCTTTCTTTTTTTTCAACATTTCTTCTGCAAACAACCAAAGATGTTTCTAACAGAAATTGCCCTAAGCAAAATCTAAAAAAAACAAAAAAAAAAAAAAAAAAATCATTATTTAAAATTTGGAAAGATAAACGAAATATGAACTTTTACTTTTCAGTTCTCAATAACAAAACTCTTTTTTGAAGAGATACATTGAAAATAACTCGATGAAATGCTTATGTCCAATTTTGAATATTTCATTGTCACTTTCATCAACTACTTTTGAACTGATATTTTACGGTTTTTTTGACAAGAAGTTAGAAAGTTTCAAATATCCATCGTTTTTCTTTTTCCAAACTTTTCTTATCCAAACATTCTTATTCGTTTTATTTCTACATCCATTCGAAAATAAATTTTGAGCTTAACTTTTCATTTCACTTAGCTATTTTCAATTTACTTTAAATTACAGTTAATTACTGCTTGTTTAGATTAATAAAGCAAAAAACATATTTTATAATACTTTTCCGCATTCATTTACCACACAACGGGAAAGTCATAATTGAGCGTCACGACAAAGAGAATATTTCTTTCCTTCTTATCATTACCAAGACCATAATTATTATCCCTTAGGGTTGTCATTATTATTGCTTATCATTTATCCTTGGGTAAAAAATACTGTTTGTTGCATATCATATCATTTTCTTATGATAGCATAGCACATTATTATGATAAGAATAATTTCGTGTTTGATCAAATCCACAGTTGTTCCTTAAGTTTGAAGAATTCCGATAATAAATAATGTTCATGGTCACTCAGATTCTTCCGAAAGACTGGCCGTTATCAGTCTCTTCCGGTGATAATTTTGTAAACTTGATTTGAAATCCACATCACTGATTATTCATTTATCTAATGTCGATAACTTTTTTTTGCACTTCGGTATACGAATTCGCGCTTTTTCTTCGTAATTCTCAGAACCACGAAGCATTTTTTTTTTATGAGAGAGAAACAGAAAATCAATAAAATTAAAACTGATTTTCGGTAAAAACCGGAATTCCAATAAAGTCATTTCGGAATATCATAAAGTTTTCAAGATTTTAACGAGAAATTTAAAAATAGAAAAAAAAGAAAAAGGAATAAAACTGAGATTAATGAAAAAGGCAACAAAAATCATTTCCGTTTTGTATGTTGGATTGCTTAGGAGCGACATTTAAAAAGCTTTTTGATTGCATGATTGAATTATGGATTCTTGATCTTAAAGAAAATTTAGAGCCAGACGAATCTTAATAAATTAATTAATACACGGTAAGTAATTTTCATCATCAAAAATCATTTGAATAAAAAGTCATTGTAGGTCACTAGCATCAGTGTGTTCGAATCACTGATGTGCGAACTGGAGTATTTGTGATGGAATTGTTTAATTTGAAGAATGGAAAGATCTATTCCGTAAATTAAAAACAAAAAAAAAGCAAAAATTGACCTCGAAATAACCTCAGGATCTTTTGAAAAAGGAATTGATTTAAATGTCGAGTGAAGAAAAATGATTAAATACTAGGAAAGATATTATTTATCAACAACAATTTATTCAACC
>NW_018108512.1:45929-63157 GCF_000183805.2 Loa loa
AAAAACAAAGAGAACAACAGTTACAGTTAAATGGATAATTGTTTGTTTTCATATTATTTGTTTTCTTTTTCTTTTTTCCTTTTTTTTTTGAAAACACAGTGAACTGAAATGAAATGACATCACTAATACTTCTCCCACTCGTTTACCTCGCGTGTTTTTTCATATCTCAGAATGGAAATGGAATGGATGAAATTTTCCTGGATTATTATTCTATTTTATTCCATTTTGACAACATTGTCTGTCATATTCTTCCGTGCATAGTACTATTTTACATAACTTGTTGACAATTTTGTCCGTAGTCTTTATTATTCTGAGAAAAAAAAAAACGAAAACAGAATATGTTGAAATATTATTTGAAGTTGTTTGAATAAAATATATGTAATTCAAGTTTTTCATAACAAATAGACAATTGGGTCATTGTATTTGAAAATTATAGTTCAAATTAAAGGCACCGAAATGAATTTTTTGTTTTTGAAAAAGTTTTAAACTTGTGGAATGTTTTTATTTTAGCATTCCTTTTTTCATTGCGAAAAAATTGCATAATTTGTTAAATCAAAAAAATAAAGTATGGAATTTTATTATTCCTAAAAATAAATAAAAGTAAATAAGATTCACTGAATATTTATAATTCCTTATGCCAATAATTTTTTATTTTAAATTACTGTTTCATCATTTTTTTGTGCACTTTTATAGCCAATGGCATTTTTGTTAGGAAAAATTTTTACACAAACATTTTCATCAAAATTAACAACAGAGACTTACTTTCTGCCAATAATTCATTTGGCCAAATTTTCGAGTTTGAAATTATAATTGAATATAGTCGCCAAATGGTAAATTTATTTAAGAAAATGAGAAAAATTCCACAATTATAAGTCAGCAAATGGTTACGCTGAAGTTTTATGCAATATACTGAATGTTAGCCTAAGTGGCTGTGATGTTTAGCCTAGTCTAATTTTTATAAATTAGACAAAATAAGCTTGTTTAGTATTCATGACCTTTACACGCTTTTTTCGTCCATTTAAGTTTAATTTTAGTTTTCAAATCTACTTTAAGTATAAAATCACTACGAAAATTTCTTGAATTTTTCAGTGAAAGTTAAACTTATTGATTTATAAAATTAAAAAAAACACACACATATTTAATTATTTACTAAGTTGATGATAATAACAGAAAGTAAAACTCTAAATTTGTTTAAAAAATTGGCAAAATATTGCTTCTTTTTTTAAAAAAACTAAAATTATCGATGAGAAATATATTGTCATAAAAGATAAAAGGTTATCACATTTAAAAAAAAGGAAGTGGTTAAAGGTGGGGACTCTTTTTTTTTAGGTGGAGGAGGGGGGTTTAAAAGTTATCATAACATCATTTTAATGGATTTACATTTAGATTTTCTTACTGACAGGTCTTTCTTTTTTTTTCTAAAGCTATATAGCTAGCTGTCCATTAATTATTTGCTTGCATTCCTGTTCGTTCGTTTAGCTTTTATTATTTGCAGAAAAGGGAAGGATGTATGTAGCATCAAGAAAAAAAAGCTTAGTTATGTAAGAAAAAAAAGTCGAGAATTGAGGAAGGAGAAGATAAATGGAATATATCGATTAGGCAGGTCATAAAACATTCAGCTTTTTGTTGAATAATAACATTCACTGTCAAAGCACTGTAACTAATTGCTCAATGAAAATAATACTAATTATCTTTTTTTTTTCTTTTTTAAATGCTTCTTTACTTCTTTGAAATATATATAAATATATTCCCTTTCAAATAGGAAATTTGCAAAAAAAGAGACATTTTCGTTTTTGTTTTTTTTAAATTTTCTTTAATATATCAATCTAAACTAATTTTACTTTAAGAAAATAAGAAATGGATCAAAG
The DNA here is from genome assembly GCF_000183805.2 of Loa loa. Taxonomy (NCBI): domain Eukaryota; kingdom Metazoa; phylum Nematoda; class Chromadorea; order Rhabditida; family Onchocercidae; genus Loa; species Loa loa. The sequence goes on from NW_018108512.1 coordinate 47,798, forward strand.
TAAAATGTGTATATAAATGAAATTTTTATTAACGAAGAAGTGATTATTTATTTGTGGCAGAAAATTTTTGAAATTCTTCCTTTAATAGAGACGACCAACGATCAATTCATCCTTTAAAGACTTTCCATTTCACAAGTAAGATGAAATAGTTGAAAAGATTGCTTCTAAAGAAAAGGTCAAAGTTTGGTACTATTCGTATGGTAGATCTACCAATCCCACCATTGATGAATATTTATTTAATAGTGTTTATTTTGATTTCAGAATTTTCCCCACGCAATCCTCCGATTTCAGAATATCTTATCAACATAACTCTTTTCTCATTGGCAAAGCTTGCAATGACATCGCATCCTTTAAATCTTTTAACTTTCCGTTAACTAAAATTGGAAAATTTTATGGGATATCTCATACCATATTAAACTGAGCATTATAAAAAATATGCAAATATGTGTTTGGCTTGCATCGATGGTCAATCTCATCGGACATTTTCATACTTTGATGTTGCATGAATATCGAATTTCACACAAAGTGACTATAATTTGAAATCATTATTTCGATCCATTTTGGATGATTTTCATCCCTTCCAACACTTCGCTAATATCATTTATATTGCGACATGAACTTTTTTGAAAAAAACAAAATAAAATAAGAGGTAACTGCTTACATTACAGCTAATAAAATAAGTAAGTGCTGGGTACTTGCCAATGAGTCATACAGAAAATGATTTGTTGCGCATATCGACAGATATCGAAGAAAGACGAAAAGTATCCAATATTTCGATCGAATCGAAATTGAGTTCAAAAGTTACATTCAGTGCTGGGTCTGTAGCATTTGGATACAGGTAACTGCAAAGATTCATAAAGCAAACGAAATTCCAAATCTTTGAAAGGATCGAAATTTAGGCATAGATTTGCAACTGAAATTGGCTCAAATAATCCTTAAAATGACAAGATTTCAAGTGTCATTTGAACAAGAGCAAATAAATAAATAAGTTTACAATCGGACAACTGTGTAAATCTAACTTTCAATGAGTCCATAAAGTGTCAATAAATTTTAGAATTTAAGCGATTTGCACTAAATGATTGATTTTGTTTGAAAAAACTAAAAATTAATGAAGAATAATTAGTAGTAAAGCATTGCTAGTTATGCATATCGAAAAAAGTCCTTTTGAAGTTAGTTAAATTTTTTTTAGAAGGTCCATTAGATAAGTTCAGAATTTGAATTGAGAAATGAATTCAGACGCCGAATTCAGAGTAGTTGACGGAAGGTTTTCCGGAATAGACTGTTAAAATATTTCATCATACTTATTTCAATTTTCATACGAAAAATTTTAAGATCGAATGAAACAGATGGACTAACGGAGGAAAAGGATTATCATCAAGTAGCAATCAACGACAACAGCAATAGTAATTGTGGTAATCGTGAAGGATGGGACAATAAAATGCAATTTCTCATGGGTGTTATATCCTATGCTGTTGGTCTGGGGAATGTTTGGCGATTTCCTTATCTGTGCCAAAAAAATGGCGGTGGTCAGTAATATAAGTAAACGATAAATTTGATCTCATCATTATACATATATAGAAGGAAAAAGATGAATAATTTAGCAGATGTTAAGCCAAGACATCTTGGATGAGAAGACTGCCACTAATGAATGAAGCATAAATTTAGGAAAAGCTATGAAATCTGAAATTTTCAAAAAAATTTCAGGTGCATTTTTGATACCTTATTGTATAATGATGTTTGTGGAAGGTACACCGTTATTTCTTGTTGAACTTGGCATTGGACAAAAATTACGGTTGGGACCTGTTGGTGTTTGGAACGAAATTCATCCGTATTTTGGAGGTCAACAAACAATCCTGTTATGATTTGCAGTGCTAAATGCCGTTGAATGATGATTTCTTATCGAATTTTAGAGTTTAATATTTGAACGTTCCAGAGAATAAATTTTAACACTCATTGATAAGCTTTTCTTTTTTAAAGAATTTATCTATTTAAGGTGTTGGAGTATCAGCAGCCATTGTTTCTTTTCTTGTCGCCCTTTATTATAACGTTATCATCACATGGTGTATATATTACTTGTACAGATCATTCGATATCAATTTGCCATGGAGCGTATGTTTTCCTCCTTCCGAATTTTCACTTCACAGCAGTGATAATGAATAATGCGTGATGATATCGGAGATATTGCAGAGTTGTCCTGAAATAAATGGTTCTGTAGTGGAGGAATGTCGGATATCCAGTTCCACAACAAGTTATTTCTGGAGTCGTGAAGCAATTGACACAAGCGAGTAAGTAAGCCTCTGTTGTAATGTCATAATTTACGAGAAAAGAGTAGTACTTTTCTCAGAATTCTGAGAAAAATTTCATAATTCCAATTGTTGTTAAACGGAATGTTTGAAATAAGCAGTGTTATAGTAGTTAATTATCCGAACAATTTCGAATTAAACAGTAAAATTATAAAATGTAAAAATTTACTTATGTTCGTATTAGATCAATAGGTGATTTCGGTGGTTTTGTTCCTCATATGACAGTTTCACTGATTCTTGCCTGGGTGCTAATCTACCTCTGCGTTATGCGTGGTATCAAAAGTAGTGGAAAGGTATGTCAAATTTCATTATTTACCATTATTTCATACTTAGCTTTTAAGAATTTTCCGAAGCTTCAGATATTTGTAATTCAAAACAAAGATCACTCGCAAATTTTTATATTTACAGGTTATGTATCTTACGGCTACTTTTCCGTATGTTGTTACCACCATATTCTTGATTAGGTCATTGATGCTTGATGGTGCAACCGAAGGTTTGAAGTACATGATGAATCCTGATGTAAGTTCTTTTTCTTCTTTTAAAGCAACTAATTAACAAATTAAGCTGTTACATAAATTAACGTTCCTGAAAAAAAACAATCAGCTAATTAGTCTTGGAGTTGGAATATTTGGAACCGTCTTTTGTATTAATGGACTTTGACGTTCTGAGCACATCGAAATTAATAGCTTAATTAGCATGGGGTGAGAAAATAATTGCAAGAATCATTTCTTTAGAAAATATTTTAGCTCAAGCGTTTGTGGGATCCAAATGTTTGGATGGAAGCTGCGACACAAATATTTTACAGCATGGGATTAGGTTTTGGCGGTAAAATTTTTTGTCACATGAAAAAAATGATCTGTAAGGAAAGTAAAACAACGTTTATGGAGGAAGCTTGAAGTTTCCAAAAAATTCTAATTTTAAATTTTCAGTAAAAAAAAAAGATTCGTCGGATGAAGAAGCAATCATTTACTAGTGAATTTCAGGACTGATAGCATTTGGATCATACAATCCGGAAAAGAATAACTGTAAAAAAGATGTTCTTTGGCTTTCTCTTTGCAATCTAATCACCTCACTTTATATGGCTATCGTTATTTTTTGTGTTCTTGGCTATATGGGTGTACAAAATTATAACAGTTGTATAAAACGGTAATTGGAATCTTATTTCAGTTTTTGCCAAAAGGATTTAATAAAAAGAGAAATATCAAAGTTAACATACAGAATGTTTGACATTTTAAATTATTTTCAAATAATTTACGATATGAAGTAATGCAAAGAAGAAAATTGAGGAATATTTCTGAACCTTGTATACTGTATTATTGTATGATATTTGAATTTCAGAGATATGGCTAATATTCTTACCATATATCCAAATAAATTTCGCAACTTTGATGAAATCCAAAGCAATATATCGGTCGAACAATATGCAATGTGGATGTACCGCGATTTCCAAGATACCGAATATTCCCTACTAGCCAATGTGACTGGTCACTGTAATTATAAGCAGATCATTTCACAGGTAATCACCATGTTTACTATTTTGCACACTCCTTTCATGTGCTTTTACCACTTCTTCGATGCGTGCAATTATCCAAAATTTCAGGCAGCTGAAGGGACAGGTTTAGCGTTTGTTGTATTCACAGAAGCAATAAATCAATTTCCATTTCCACCTTTTTGGGCGGTAATGTTCTTCTTGATGCTTTTAATGCTTGGCATGGGTTCAATGTTTGGTACCTTGGAGGGTGTGATAACATCACTAAATGATAGCAAACTTATTAATTTGAAAAAACCCGTCCTCACGGCTATTTTGTGTTCTATTGCTTGTGGAATTGGTCTTGTTTTCACGACACATTCCGGTCAGGTATGACTTTCTGGATATTACTCCAAATTGCTCACTGATATACTCATCCACTCAATCATTTCCTTGTTTATTCATTGTGTTCCTATAAACAACAGAATTGCCAAATAACCAGCACAATTAATAATTTGGAATATCTGTTTTTCCATTCTCTTGCAAATTTCAGTATTGGGTTATGCTATTTGATCATTTTGCTGGCACCTACTCCCTTATGGGTGTAGCTTTTTTCGAAGTTGTAGCTGTGATATACGTTTACGGATGGCAAAAGTAAGCTTATCAATTCCTGAAATCAGCATTTCATTTGTTTTAATTATAGTGAAATTAATTTGACTGGTATGGGAAGGCTCATACACACAATTAATAATATCATTTCAGTTTTGCTCGAGATTTAATGGATATGACTGGTGAAACAATCTCCTGCTACTGGACCATAACATGGCGCTTTATATCACCAGTCCTAATGCTTGTCCTGTTTTTCGCTTCCATTGTCAAATCTTTCATTGATTTACCCAAATATTCCGTTTATAATTCTGAGACAGCAAGTTTAACGTTTACTTTACTTTATTAGTCTTTTAACTTTTTTTTTCTTTAACTTTCAACTTATTCCCACTTGTAAATTAGTTGTTAAATTTGTTTTCCCAATGAATGTCCCGTTATGTGCCATTTTCAGACACACCAAAATGCGCAAACATATCCTGAATGGGTTTTAATTATTGCTGGTTCAATGGTTTTATTTGCTATTGCACCAGTGCCATTGATTTGGTTTATTCGAAGATTCAAAATTATGAATTTAGAGATGGATATACTTACGGTACCGTTTCATTTCCACTTCAGTACTTTAAATTATTCAATTTTTGGAACCATCATTAAATATATTAATAACGATCAACAGTTACGTATGGAGTCTAATGTATTATATGTTAAGAGGTATGCATCAAAGAATCTCAATTTTTTTTTATTTTAACCAACTTATGTATTATCATATTTCCTTTCCAAATCAGCTAATTTTTTAGTCTCAAAAATGTCTAAATGCAACACCGAGTACGACATATATTCTCAGGTCTGTATCAACAGTCACTCAAGCTTCCACTGAAAACAATCCCAAGTTATTACCATTGAAAGCTTCTTGTTCTGAAAGTAACTTAGGCATTTAGACTGATTTTCAAGTAATCTGAATTACTCTTTCCTTTCTTTATCACAGTTAAAGTATACTGAACTTAACTATTGGTGTTAAAATTTCCTTTTCATTCCAATTTTAACTGATATTTTGAAATTTATGACCTGATAAAGACGTCATTTCCTGTCCTCTCCCAGTCCATTATTGTAACTCTAGCCATTCATTTGTACATACACTGTTATAGTAAATACACGATCGCCTTTCGAAGACTTTTTTTATTGTTATCAGAAAATAAACTTACTACTTATTATTGTCATAACTTTTGATTAGAACTGATTAAAATTTTTGAAAATGAAATTTGAGTGAAGCATTCAATGATTTTGTGAATTATAATAAACGACCTACTAAATGGTCCTTTTTCTCATTCTTTTAGCTTCCAATGAAATAATATGTAATCGCAAGGATTTTTAGTAATTCTTAAGCAAAATTCATACTTGACGAAAATTTAATTACGCCAAATGAACCGTCAAAAGTAGTATTATCTGTTCGGAAATAACACTCAGCCCACATTTTCCTTCATTTGATGTCTTCACTGTTGTTAAAATGTGCCATCAAATATGCAGTCATTGTTTAAATTGTTTGCAGTTCACTGATATCCTTCTTATCATTTTCATTCTTTTTTCACCAATCATATTATCATTGTCGTTATCATCATTGTTATTGTAACTGTTACTTTGTTCTTTTCCCCCTTTTTTTTTTTTGGCAAAAAGGATATTAATCAAAGTAGTGAATTTATTCATTTAACTCAACAACCAATTATGCGTGACATTCTTTAATATTATGGTCATACAGTTTATCAAAGGATATTGATTTTTCGCGACATTTATCCAACCTTCCAGTAGTGTATTTCTTGTCTTTTTTTTTGTTTGAATGTAACAAATGAGATCATCTTAAAATCTTCTTAAAATGTTAGTTTGTAAATATATTCAAGGCAGTTACAGCCTCGGGGCTTGATATTGCTGAATAGCTCAAGTTATGAACTTGATAGAGTTGGTTAATTGTAATCATACTACGAAGAAACATTGCCATTTTAATTACTCATTAAAGTTTAAAAATTTTAATAGATGCCGAAAAATCAAAAAAAAAGAATTTAAAATGAAATTATAAAGAAAACCATAAAGCTTTTACAAAGTTTTTGAAATTATGAAAGCAAATAACGCAAAGTTTCTTCCAATTCTGTAATAATTTTAGTTATCATTCCGAAGATGTACATAGATAGCTAATAAATTATACATAGTGTCCATTTCATTTGTTTGTGAAGTATCATAGAATATTAGTAAATTTTCACTCATGCAAAATTGTTTCATTTAGCAAATTGGTTCAAACTTAGTCTTATTTCGTGTACCATCCTATCACTCATTACAATGCATACCTAGAAGAACATCCTTTAGATATCAGCAAGACATATTAAATGAAGAGTTCATCCAAGTTGAGAAGTGGACTCTATGCTATACGAAAATGTCACCCTATTGGTTGCAATTTTTCTTTCATTTTTTTAGCAGCATCAAAATACATGTATCAATTTCAGGCTTTATTTATTGGAATATTGCTGAATTTGCTGAAAGCTAAGGATGCTAAATTTTTGATTCATTTAAGTTCAATTATAATATTGTAAATAATAATTTTTACTTCTTGATGATATTCATTTTTCAATTAATAGTGGAACTGATATATATCAAGTCAATTCAATAATTATTACATAAGAAGAAAATAAAAGTTGGTTTACGGAGAACATAAATAAAAAAAACAATTGAATTTCATTTAATCGGTACTGCACAATACATTTAAAAGTAATTGGTATTCGGGAGGTCGTGAATTTAGACCTTTCTAATTGAATTTGAGCTATAATAATGAACCAAATCAAAGTATTATAAGAAATGATTAAAAAGGGATTAAAATAAGCAGGAATAGAAAAATTATGCAAGAAATTAATCGAATCTATACGAGGAAATTTGGATCGATAAAGAACTTACTAAATTTATTCAGTGACAAAACTAAATCAAAGGAAAGTGACATCATAATTGACAAGAAATCGTTCAGAAAATAATTCATTATTTTGGTACATAATTGTCTCTTTGGCAAGTTCATCGTCGGAATGCAACATTTTGTTAGAAGTTTGATGCAGAAATGGTGCCGTTTTCAAGAGCGGTAAATTTTCGTGCTTATCGGAGTTTTTCTTTCGAAGGGTAATATCACCATTGTCGCTCTTTGCATTGCATTTGTCAGGAAATTCCTGGATTATTACCGGAGCAATGGTTCCGTATTGTTGAGTAATCTGACTCGATGCTAATGAATTCTTTCCTGCTGAATTCCTGAATGTTAATGATTAATCTTTCATTTGAAATTTTTGGAATTTTGTTTTTCTTATTTAAAATTTAAAGCTCAATTGAAAGTAATTAAATTATTTAACGTATCAGCATACAGTGAAATTGCATATTACTGAGACGGGAAGTTTCATTTTTTTTTTTTAAAGTTTGAAAGCTCAATAATGATGGATCCATCCGAATATCTAATAAATGAAAGGAATCAATCAATATTCCATGCTTAATGGGAAATATATGAATTAGTTTTGAAAAGATGAAAGAAATTTATGACAAATTTTGAGATGCGAAGAATCGAAAGGAAAAGACAAATAAGGAATAAGCTGATGAAATGTTTTGAAATTTATCTTTGCATAAATAATCATTCTAATAAACGAATGGAAACATAAAAGAGGGAAAAATGAATATGACAAATTTACCCTCAACAATGCTACAGGTTGCAAAATGCGGATAGGACGAGCAATCAACCACAGACGTAGAAAAAGTGCTATTATTTGGTGCTGCTGTGGTGGTTATTTGACTGAAATTTAGGGATATATAAGAGAATACGATCGTTCAAGTAATAAGCATGATGAAATGTTGAAAAGGATGGATTTGAAATACCTCATAAACCTCATTTGTTGATTAACCAAATGACCAAGAGCACTTTGTCGCATACGGACATTTTTATCTGGTTGACATACGGCAATATATACTTTTGGCGCAAAAAAGCAACACAATGCAACAGTACCGCTCATCGAAATGCACATGCACAAACTTGTCATCTGTATCTGTAAGGGTAAAATTATGTAAATTAGCAAGTTTCACAGAGTATAACGACTTCTGTCAAATATGACGATGAATAATCCAATTGTAATATTTACTTAGTGGCAAGAAGTCTTTGCAGTTCGAAAATTTATTCATCCCACTTCTTCAACCTTTACCAAAAAGTTTATCAAAAGGGAACTGATACATTTCCTCAATCTCTGTCTGTCAATTTTTCCTTCCAAAACTTCATTTTCAGTCTTCAAGCACTTGAAAAGAATCAGTCCTATTTCTTTTTCATAAAATACATTGCATATCCTTTTCAGAAATCCTTCCATTGATTTTCATTTGTCTGTTATAATCTTCCTTACATACTATTTACTTATTAGAATAAATATAATCGAAAATTCGGTGGAATCACAAACATGCAATAGCAGTTTACCAGTGCATATATGAAGTCACATTTAAATCTTTCTTAGCTGGAAGATCGCCTTGATAGATAGACCTATTAACCTTAGGTCCATAAGACCTAATTAATTTTCTCTTTTTGTTTGTAGTACAATTTAGAGGCATGCATATTTACTGTGAAGTTTAAAAAGACATGCAGTACATAAATTATATGTTACATAAGCAAGCAACCAATTCATATCTCTCTTGTGCTGATTGAAAACAAAAAATATGATAGACTTTGAATAGGTAATACTGTTGTTGAAAAAGTTACAAGAAAAAACTGGAAATAATTAGCTTAAAAGTCGTCATCTTTGGGTTCACTTGATGATGACAATTCATCAGCGGATGCAACAGGACTTAATGTGAAATCGGCATGCATACTGTTTTGACTGATTTGCAAACGACTTCTACTCGTTTCAATGATTTGTTCACCTCGACGTAAACGAGTACGTGACCAGCGGTCAACATTAATATCGACCCATGGTGAATGTAACGTCAAGGCATGAGTGGATACACATAGTGAAATGAAATTGCGTCCACAATAAATTCGTGTATTACCATTGTCCATATCATGTTTCACCTTAACCCCTTGGACGATCGCACTCAGCTGATTACCCTTCTGATCCACAATTGCCTGGCGAGCTGCTAGCATACATCGTTCATGCTTATCTTCATAGATGCCAAGCACATCACCTCCACCAATATCATCCAGAAACAATGCAACTGTAGCATCGATATCACGACGTAAACAAAATTTGTCCGTTGCTACAGATATATTTTCATGAGTTAATATTTCTTGCTTCGTTATAGAATGCACTCTCGTCGATGGATCCGTTCCTTTCACGCCAAGCACGTGGACGGTATCACTGGTAGCCCGAACCCGTGCGCCTTGTACCATATCAAATAACACCTGAAGTTGAACAACAGTGTGACTTTTGTTTTTCCATTTTTGTCTATTTTAATAAATTATTTTGCGAATTGACATCTATACTAACTCACCTGTGTTTCTTGTTGAACAATTTCAATGGATGGATGATGCACGGCAGCGACTCGTCCACCACTACAAATAGTTGCCGCAACTCCACCAATACGACAAATACGGATGTGTTTGTGCAGCGTTATTTCAACGACTACATCATGTGATAAAACCAGCGCCAAAGTGTCAGATGGTGTGACACACAACACGGCTTGACACGACGAATCACCTCTCCAGGAAAATTTAACCTCACGACCAGGTGGATTTCTACAGATGCTTGAGCTTGTTGGTTGAAACATTATTTCGATTGAAATAACGACCTCGCGCCAGCAAATTTTATAAAATGAATGACTAATAATCCAAAGTATTCTCATTAAATTTCGTTGTACCATTCCAAACTGGCATTATGTAAATTATTATTTCTCCAGATTAAGTGCGTATGCAAAATTTGTTCAGTGGTAAGAAAGAAGCAAATATATCTTTGGTTTTGTTATCATTTTTCGGGAAGTTAGCTATGAACTTAATTCCTGTGAACCAAAAACATCGATTGAGAACAACGAAAAAATGAGCATGCAGAGTAATATATGCCATTTAAAAAATCATGCAAAGTGCAAAATTATGCTTAATCATTGCTTCCTTCAAAAATAATTATTATTAAATCCGTTACCTTCAAATTATTCTGTGTTGCGAAGTAAATTGGTCCTGGAAAAAAAGTCAGGTGCCATTTACATTTATAACAACTACGTAATTTAGTCATTCATTGAAATGGCATTGCTCGAAATCACGCAAAGACAATGTTTTCCAATGTGACATTTTGTGTTGAGACGAAAATATGGCGAATGTGACAAAAAGTTCAGGAGGAACTAACCAAAGGAAAGCCATAGAATGCTCGTACTGTACATTGTGAAGCCAATTAATCGTGTTTCGTTGAAATTTTCCGGAATTTTCCGTGTTTTGAAGGCATACAATGTACAAGCAATGATCAAAAACATATTGTACAGTAATGAGATCAGTAAATGAGAAGCTCTAGCTTTACAGGTTAAAACCGTTTCTTTCCGTGACGGGAATAATACAGTGATACCGGGTGGGTCAATAATCAACCATACTAAAGAACCGATCAACTGTATCGATACAATACCGAAACATATTGCTATCTGAAATAATGTAAATTTATTTTCATGTTTTTTTGGATTTGAGAAAAAGAAAACTTTCTAAGAATCTTTTTAAATTTTGTATCAAATATAATGAATAATTTTATACAGCAGATTTATCAATCGACTTTTAAATTTGCTGACTTTTTGTTTCGCCTTTCTTTTTTCACGTCAAAGTTTTAATATGATTTTAGTAAAAGAAACCTGTGCACTGGGTACAATGCAATCAAGACGTCCTGCACTTTGCATTAAAAATATTCTGGCTAGAAGATTTGTTTTGGTTAAAATGGCAGCATAAATTGTAGACATTGATAAGCCAATAAGGATCCGTGATGCTGCACATATTGCCACATTTGGCTTAGAGACAAGAATGAAAGTTACTAAATAACACAATAAAATTCCAGTCAACATGAAGTAGCATAGTTCACGGCCAGATGCCATTATAACAGGTGTCCCGCTATATCGAATAAATACCTATTGAACAAAAAACCAGCATTAGTTAAATTCAATTAATTTCAATCTGTGGTACACTTAATTTAATCAGGATGAGTCAAAGTTAATGATTACAAAGAAGTGACTAATTCTGCAAGTTAAAATATCAAACAAAACTAAAATCACTTTTTCGTCTAAACGTTATGAATGATTAAAAAATATTTCAACGTGTTTTCGGCTTAAATGGTTATTAAAGTGTTTCATTTGAATGGATATTAGTTTCATTTTAAATTAAAATTTTCAAAAACAATGAGTAAAAAATTACTGCAACTACGAAAAGTGTTGCGGCTATGCCAAGTGTAGAACATATGGCCGGTAGGACTACCCATGGGCTATTATATTCCAACGATGTCGGCGGTATTAATTTGCATGCAATCAAATCCTCATTAGGTGCGTAACCTAACGGACATTGGGTACAACTGTAAATTCATTCCAAATTTTACTTAAAAGAAATTTGAGAATAAATTCAGAACAAAAGCAAAGAAAAGTTTCACGATTGGAAAGCTTTCTTTCTTTCAAACTTCATTCCCACTTTTGTTTAATAATGTTTATAGAAACATTATGGTGCTCAAAAGAAATAGTATTCAAACTCTTTTTGAAATATTTTAACTCACCTTGTTTCATTGATGATAACAGATGTTGATACATCACATGGTATGCAAGTCCAACAACAATTTTGATCCTGATAGGCACGATAATGTCCTCGTGGACAATTTACGCTACATACTGATAACGGTAATAAACCATCCCACCTTTTCAAACCTTTCCTAAAAGCTTATGATAATTTCCAAATTAATAACGCAGTAAAACTTTAAATTTCACAATCTTTCCAAACCTTAAAATGTTTTATCCTCTTTGAGGAGAGATTTAATTATAATCAAAGTACTTTTAAACATGATAACCTGACACGACGAACATTTAGGTCGAGTTTTTTCCCAGCAGTCCATTTGCCAACATTCTGATAATAGCCCGCATCATTTAATTGATAAATATTATAATTGCCAATTCCATCACCGTTTGCGTCAATATGTGGTGGAACACCAGCTGTACTGATTTTAATCATAAAAATCTTTAAAACAAAATGTAAATTCAATTCCCATATTTTACTATTTCAGGAAACAATTTCTAATATTTCTTTCCTTTTCTCTTTCTCCCTGATAATATCAAATCTTACGAGCGATTGAAACGTTCCTATAATAACTCTGCAGTCGTGCTCCATCGAAATCAGTTTTGGAAATATTACAACTGTGGAAATTCAGTGATGAACAGGTCGTCTATAATGTTTATATGACATTAAATTCTTTATATTTGTACAAAATACGGATCAACTGCTTATTAGATGCGATTTATCGAACTTTCCAGTTTAATTCAAGAATCGGAATTGTTTTTAGATACTCGGAAAGCAATAAGTCAAACAGTTAGTTACAGTTAACTCCAGTTATTAAAGCTTATTCGCTGTAATTAAAAAATTTGCACTTGTATTATTTTTTCATTACGGCATACAGTAATGAGTGTTCAAATCATGCTTCATTTGAAGTTCTGTAATACCTGTATGTATTGATGAAGCGCTCTAGCGACAACGTTTACCGCATCGATAACAAATGGTACATAAGCTTCTTGTTTGAAGATAATACCATTCTTATCAAAACATTCTCCAAAATTAGTGTGTTCATCGGTGCAATTAATCAACTCCCAGTATTCACGAAGAAACGTATTTGATGGCCATAACTTTTCGAAATATCTATCAAAATCTAAATGTAAGGCTTAATTTTATTTTAGGAGAAATTAAATTGTAAGTGCTGAAAGTAGGACTAGAAAAGTAACTATCAGAAAGGCTGAAAAGATTAATTCGGTATTTTATTCTTTTTCAATTGAAGAAATTTAGGAAATCACAGTACAAATCAGAAAGAAGTCTGATCAGAAATAACCAAAAAGAAGTTCAATGGAATCAATTATTTTTTTTGTACAAAAAGGAACTGATAATAAAATCAATTTTAATAGTTATGACCTCAAATAATTAAAAAAGCTCATTTAATGGAAGCAGTCAAAGAATTTCTGCAAATCAGAAATAAGTCAAATTTAATATTTAAGCTAATTGAAACATAAATGAGTAGAACGATGCATCTGATTTCCTCTTCAAGAAAAAAATGACAGTTAAGAAAAAAGTGACAGTCTGATAAGAATTACATTTTTTCTGGGTTGTTTATCACCTGTATCCAATTTCAAAGCTGTCCTTCGCAAGCTGACTGATATATTAATAATTAAGATTCTCAATTTAATTAATAAATTTTCCAAGAAGCCACCGGTGTATGTTAAATTCCCTATTTAAAGAACACAATACTTTTTTACAACATCGTTCAAGTGGTATGGTTTCAAACCTGGTACAACTTTAAGAACAGGTGAGATTGTTACTGCTCCGCTGGTCATTGCTTCATAACCAGTTATGACAGATTGTTTAATCCCCCAAGAATCACTGGCAATCCACCTGAGTACAATTTCTTCCTACATTATTTTTATATAGCAAGTTACATTTTATGACTTGAAAATAAATGTGTAAAACTTTAACTATTCCTCCATTTTGCAATTAATACTTGATTCAATAATCGATAGTCCAAGCTAATGCTCAAATATGCAGAATAGCTTCTCTGAGACTCTTCAGATTCCCTAAATATTGACTAGCAGTGATGTCAACATTAAAAGAAATTCATTATAAGATTATTCTTTTCCCGACAATGTCATTTCAACTCATAAAATTCTATTAGATCTCTTGCGATATTGCAGAAATAGCTTCTCTGAGACTCTTCAGATTCCCTAAATATTGATAAATAACTTTATCCTTTTCGTATGCCAAATATCTTCATAACTTAAATTTAATTTTGTTTAAAAATTTTCGTTGTTTTTTCTTTTGCTTTAAATATTATTTGTATATGTGTCTAGCACCGAACTAGTCCTATCAACTATATCACTTTTTATTTTTTAGCTCATAGCTAAATTTATTGAAAAGCCTTTCAGTCAATTTTCATTATCCACCTCATTTTCTCTGGCATTTAATCAGTTTGATTTTACGGCCATTTGACAATTCTTGATTACTTTTAGTTTCTTCAAGAAAAGCTCAGTATAATCCTAAAATCAACTTTCTTATTCCATGTCAAACGAATACAATTAATTTACTAATGTGATAATCAACAATGTCTTGTTAAGCATACAGAAAGTACGCTTCCCTTCTCATGTGCATCAATTATGCTTATGAGTCACACACTTTATTTGTTGATTTGTGCTTTTAAAAAGAAAAGTTATATGCTACCAGAAGTAATTATCAAACGTCGAATCCTCGCGTCTGATTTCATCCAAATTTGAGAGCATTCGCCTTAGTTGATCCTCATCAACGAACATTACAACACCTCGTGCTTTTTTTGTATATTTCATTTTGAAGAAGAGCTCTCTGGAAATGATAGCAATGAGAAGTTTAAAAAGAATAAGAAAATTCAGAAAATTGAATGTTTAAAGGAATTTTAATTGGATGATTCGGCGAAATCCAAAGAGAAGGATTGCTCATAAAGAGATGAAGGGAAAGGTATGCTAACTTGAATTGAATATCTGTCCATCGTCGATTAACTTTATGGACATCACCATCAATACATACACCAAGTTCAGCAGCTGCAGCACGAAAAGAATCGATCCCTCGTTCTCCGTAAGCCCCAGTTACAGCGATCGCATGCACATAACTCCAACCTAGTGCCGAAACCTGCTAATATCCGAAATGCATTTCGATGAATCACTGAGTTATGTTATCTTTTCTATTGATGATATAAAGTAATGATTTGTTAAACATGAAATTACTTAATTGTCAATATGACTGTCTCCTTTTGATAAATTATCTATNACAAGTTA
>NW_018108512.1:63177-66245 GCF_000183805.2 Loa loa
CCTACAACTGAAGCTAATTAGGCAGATGAAAGGAAAAAATTTGATATTATCAAAAAAGGGAAAGTTCTTGAATGCAATTCGGCTTCTCAAAATTTTTCATTAAAATTATTTTATGGAATGAAATGTTTACTTTAAATAGCTGCAGCATAGATGCCACCATAACAGAAACTTGACTACTGGCAGCACCAATGACAGCCGCAACTGGATGATGTTGATAGATGGGTTTGGAACCATCGGAACAGTAAATCTCTTCCGCTTGCGACATTATCGTTTTGATGAATACCAATGTTTGTTCTAATGCATACGAATCAACTGAGCTTAAGTAAATAACTTCATAAGCATGCTTTCCTTGGCATTTTCAATCATAATTTGCAGCCTAATGTAATGAAATAATGATCAGCGCTGGCTAGGAAATTGCGCTTATGTCAAGCGTTTTTTTTCTAAAAAAGTTTAGACTATTTCATTTGTCATTTATGTGAAGAAAGTATCACGGGAAATCGGAATTTTCGAAGAAAGTTAGATTTCGACAAAGAAAAAGGAAAAAGAAACTAGTGAGAAATTTGACAGGGGTATATATGTGATGTTATCACCACATCTCTTTTCAATATCAAAATACTTTTCATTTAACTTCTTATTCATCTTGCTACAAGATAACTCAATGTTCCTGATCCCTAAACTATCAGAAATGATCATACCAAAGTGAGTTATTGGATAAATAAAGATCTACATCATGAAAACTGAAATTTACCATGTATCAAGAATTTGTGCACCGAGCGAAATGCCCGGTAAAATTGTCTCATCGTTATTAACTAAATCTAGTGCATAGAGCATTGCTTGGAGACGTTGTACACCTTGAGCTGCTTTCAGAACTCCACACTCAGAACCATTGAGGCCTGCTTCATGAACAGGGAATAGACCTCCAAGTATTATATCACCTTTTAGAAATACTTGACGACCAAAGAGGACCAATGATTTTTCAGCTAATAGAATGATAAAAATGAGATGTAAATAGATGAATAATTGAGTTAACATATGAATTTTCGTATGTAATGTCGTCGTTCTTTCTGCTGCTATCGTTAATGTTGTTGTATTAAACGTCACGTTCAATGGCTATCGTTATATGTCCCAAGAAGGTATTGTCGCAAAGAGAGCAAAGATCGTTTCGAAATAGTCAATAATCTTTTTTTTAAAGCAACCACTGACGTCGAATAGTTTGGTACTACTCTTCCTACAGCCAAGATCTTCACTGAAAATTTGCTCAAATTATTCGGAATTCACAAGAGGTTTGAATTTCTTGACGTGTTCAATGAGTGAAATAAAATCACATGAAAAATAATCAATATCTATGGTACGAAATAGACGAGAATAATCAAGATAATTGCTATTTTACCAGGGAATAGCGGTGAAGTCGATGATTGTTGAAAAGATATAATGGAAGGCGTCGAAGTTCAAATTTAATGAAATCTGCGCAAAATTAATCTCTCACGAAAACGACATTAAATGAGGTTATAATGAAATTTTTACCATTTACACTTCGTTTTTATTTGCTTTCTCTTATTATCTTTTGTTTTTCCCTTCACTTTTTCTTTATTAACATTTGGTGTCACATTCACATCAGTCCATACTATAAAATAATATTAACCGTATTACTAATAATGCAGTTGTTAAATTAGGTTAAAACATAGGAAAACATTAGATGCATCCTACTTTTCATTAATAATCGCTCTTTTTTCATGCTACCATTCATAAGATTGCCAATATAAAAATTAATCAAAGACTTTTTAAGTTTTAAATTGAATCGATAAGTGGATCAAGCCACGACATATTATTCTTGAATGTCATTTGTATAACTTTTCACAAATATTCAATTTCCTTGCATTACATTACAATAAAACATGCTTCATTTCAATAAAATGATTACTAAAAAGTGACGCTAAATGATTGGTTGAAAAGGAAAAAGTTTTGAAAGCCGAATTGGAACAGGAAACTGTTACAAAATATTAAGGAAAGGAAATCAAAATTGTGATAATATTGTATAGTAGCATTAAAAAAAGAAACTGCCATCATTTCCCGCTTGGGAGGCTATTTTGTGTATTTTAACTGGAACTTTTGAACTCCTCTATAAAAACTTTTTTTGTTTTTTTTTTTGAAATTATTGTTCTAATGAGATACTGAAAAAAGAAACCAGAGATATATATATATATATATATGCAATGTTACAAACTTACTTTCTCTTAGAAAGTTTAAGTTCTAGATCAGGAAGTGGACCAATTTCTAAACCATTCCATGTTTCGTATCGTTATCTATTCAAACTACTCCCTTGAGGGATAGTGTCAAAGTAAATATTTTAAGCTTGATGGAAAAGTAAAGAAAATGGAAAATATCGCTTCCAGAATTTGTTGTAATTAAACATAAAGGAATAGAGCATATCAGAGACTTTTTTTTTTCAAAATTCAAAATGCTTAAATTAGTGAGATTTGGAGATCGATGTGATCAGCAGTAAAAGTGTCAGGGAGGCATGATTGCTTTCGTTATTGAATATTATTTCCATAATTTATGCAAAAAGTAAAATGAATCTGTGATCGGATAATGTTAAAGCAATTGGATATTTCTTGGGAACGACTGATCAAAAGTGTAATCACTTTGACAATTGAAAATGCGGCAACTGATAGCAATGTCCATTATCTCATTACATTAGGTTGCAAATTATGATTGAAAATGCCAAGGAAAGCATGCTTATGAAGTTATTTACTTAAGCTCAGTTGATTCGTATGCATTAGAACAAACATTGGTATTCATCAAAACGATAATGTCGCAAGCGGAAGAGATTTACTGTTCCGATGGTTCCAAACCCATCTATCAACATCATCCAGTTGCGGCTGTCATTGGTGCTGCCAGTAGTCAAGTTTCTGTTATGGTGGCATCTATGCTGCAGCTATTTAAAGTAAACATTTCATTCCATAAAATAATTTTAATGAAAAATTTTGAGAAGCCGAATTGCATTCAAGAACTTTCCCTTTTTTGATAATATCAAATTTTTTCCTTTCATCTGCCTAATTAGCTTCAGT